>NW_021467772.1:0-769 GCF_001605985.2 Dendrobium catenatum
TCATGATCTCACTTTAAATATCATGTCATATATCACAATTTTTGTTTGATGTGATTTAAGTTCCATGTAACTCAATTCATGCTTGAGTCCCTCATTGTCCATGATTGATCCTTCTTTACTTGGTTCGAACCAAGCTCTCTTGCAAACATGATTCAAGTTCTATTCTGTGTATGTGCTTCAAATCCTCTATTGTTCTGAGTTCAATCAAGTCCAGGTACGAGTTCAAATTTAGTTAATGTCCACAATACTTAATTTATTTGATTTCTTGTCATTGTTCTTTTCAAGTTCACATGCAGTCCAGTTTGAGTCCAACTCAAGTCTTTGTAGTTATATTGCGTCATTTGCAAGTTCAAGTTCATATTCAATTAGAATTGAATTTAATTGGGTTCAAGTTCATTTAGATGGATTGAATTAAGTCCACAAGTCCCCAAATTCTTCCAAGTCCTTGTCTTTTTTCAGACAAAATTTCGGCAGCCTCCTGCGTCTCCCCCATTTAGGGGAAAAACCAAGAGACCGCCTACCCGCCACGTCAATAAAGACGAGCACGGTTGGTGTTAATGAGACACCGCGACAGTTGTATTTTTATTTTTTTCTCCCACCACGCGCACTAAAGGCGTGCTTGGGGTTTTTTTTTAAAAAGTATATTTTTTTGAAAAATAAGCAATTTTGATTTCCCCCGCTCGGGGGTACTTATAAGTGACCCCACTTCGCCGTACGTGCCTCACCGGGGTTCTATCTGTGATGCCCCAGATATCAATAGTGAAAGGAT
>NW_021467773.1:0-240 GCF_001605985.2 Dendrobium catenatum
ATATTAACATACCTTTTTTTGAATGAAGTTAAGATGAGGGACAATTTACACAACTAAAATTTAAAATTTTTAATATGCAGTTAAATCTGAAGACTATATGTGTACATCGACTTATTAAATGAGTTAAGGAGATTATAGATAGATTGTGCATTACATATGATGGGACAAAAAAGTAACAAAATCATGTATCAATGTGTACAAGCATGATTATGAGCTATTTCATATGAATCACAATTAAAG
>NW_021467774.1:0-235 GCF_001605985.2 Dendrobium catenatum
TATTTAAATATAAAATTTATATTATTAAAATAATAATTTATAGAAACTGGATTTTAAAAATCGTGTTTCTATAGAAACCGGATTTTGATGCGGATTTTCGAGGTCCGGCTTCGTTCTTTTTTAATTTTTTTATGCTGCACGATTTTTATGCGTATTTTGATATTAAACTTGCTCCTTTTTATAAATTGGCCCCTAAAAAACTGCCTAAATTTATTTTAAAAAACAAACGGAATAT
>NW_021467775.1:0-282 GCF_001605985.2 Dendrobium catenatum
CTCACTTACTCTCTCTCTCTCTCTTTCTCTCTCTCTCCCTCTCTCTCTCTTTCTCTCTCCCTCACACACACATACTCTCACTCATCTCTCTTGCCTCAAACCCTCTCACTCGTGCTTTCTCTCTCTCTCTCTCTCTCTCTCTCTCTCTCTCTCTCTCTCTCTCTCTCTTTCTCTCCCACTCACTCTCTATATCTCCCTCTCCCTCGTTCTCTCTCTCTCTCTCTCCCTCACTCTCTAAATCTCTCCCTCTTAATCTCTCACTCGCTCTTACTCCCTCTCTCT
>NW_021467776.1:0-208 GCF_001605985.2 Dendrobium catenatum
GTAATTATGAAAGAGTAAGTAGTCACACAAAATTTCTAATAAAAAAGATAAAGAAAAATAAATGCAAGAAATGAAAATAAGAGGCAAAAAATTTTACGTGGTTCGGCTTGGATTCCAATCCGACCTACGTCCACGCTAGCCAACTCTCGGGCTAGAATTCACTAATCTCAGGTTTGCTCGGCAAACCTTACTTCTTTAAACCAAAGAA
>NW_021467777.1:0-222 GCF_001605985.2 Dendrobium catenatum
ATTTAATCAATCCTAAGCATCTTTTCCCATCCCCCACAAAAAATTTTTTTTTGCCCACTCTGAAAAATGAAGCTGGATCCGCCCCTGCTCCTCATCTCTCTCCCTCTCTTTCTCTCTTTCTCACTCCAATATCATCTCTCTCTCCCTTTATCTCTCTCTTGTGCCTGAGAAGACTACACCAAATTAAATGACACATTATAATGAATGCACTAAACTGTGTGG
>NW_021467778.1:0-204 GCF_001605985.2 Dendrobium catenatum
TCGATGACGAGTAGAAGTCCGCTGACGAGCAGAAGTTTGATGACAAGGTGAAGTCCGATGTCATGTAGAAGTACGGCCTCGAGCAAAAGTTCAATGAAAGTTCGTCGACGGGCAGAAGTTTGACGATGAGTAGAAGTCCGCTGACGAGCAGAAGTTCGACGACAAGGAGAAGCCCGACGTCGTGTAGAAGTTCGGCCTCGGGCA
>NW_021467779.1:0-312 GCF_001605985.2 Dendrobium catenatum
AATTCGGGGAAGAAGAAGTTCTCTTTGGTGTCAAAGGATATGGCTACACCGCCACACCGGGGAAGGTAAAAGTGATTTTGTAAAGGCTTTTTTTCCTAGCTGTTTGGGCTAAAGGAGAGACACTGAGTTTAGTACAATACTCGGAGGGTACCTCTGAGGAGTGGACATAGGTCAAGATTTGACCAAACCATTATTAATCTGGTGTGTTCTTTCCTTTATTATTTATGTATTTTAATTTCTGTGGTGAATCTTAGTTTGTGTTTTGATTGCTGAAGGATTTTATTTAAAATACCAATTTACCCCTTTTGGTTA
>NW_021467780.1:0-1040 GCF_001605985.2 Dendrobium catenatum
CTTTTCTTTCCAATTTTTAACTTAATTAGTCATGATATCAGCATCAAACCAAACTTCCAAACAAACCATTATATATTACAACAAATATTATAGAAATTAGTGACCCTTAAGACGATGCCAACAGACTTCAACAAGTAGGTAATAGAAAGCTTTAGCTCACTAAACCTTCACCCTTAATGATTCTTTATCAAACAGAATAGAACACAATGAATGTACTAACAACACATACAATATAAAATGAAATTTTGCAATCTTATTAAAAAAAAATTATTCTTTTATGAACTCTGAAGAAGAAAAAATAATAATAAAAATAATATATACGCAATTGCACCTACTCCCAGTTGTTTAGTGCTCTAAGAGATAGTTTATTTTAGAGGTTTTGGTAGCCTGTCGTTTTCTTTTTTACCGAATCAATTTGAATTTGGGATTATGTACGTTTGAAGCTACAGATCATTAATCACCCAGCAATGTAAATCAAAGGTTTTGTTTGGCTCCTTTTTTTTTATTACTGTCTAAAAAAGTTTTTTAAATAAAAAATTTAAATTTGCTAAAAAATTATTTTAAAAAATAGTAAAAAAGCTGTCCCAAATAAATCAAAGTGAAGAACTTTTTCAATTTTAAGCTAGAATTTAAACTTTGGCTGCGATGACTACACGTTATTCTTATGAAAAAAAACAGTAATGATGGATAAGTAAGAAAATTAGAAAGTAATACATATAAGCAAATGCAAAAACAGACTAGCTCAAGATACTATTTTTCATTACGAATCAACCAAGATTATTTTACTCGTGAAAAATAATTATATAAGAATATTTAAAATGGGCTTCTAAGTCTTGAGATTTTTCCAATATTAGTATGATTTATGATATCATATGTAAGCACTAGTTTCATTGTAAATCGAAGAGTTTCAACGTTCATTATAGTACAAAATATGTCAGGATATACATAATTTTTTTTATCTTAATGTTAGTATAATTCATGATATCATCTGTATGTAAGCGCTAAATCTCACGTAAATCTCTCTCTCTCTCTCTCTCTCT
>NW_021467781.1:0-253 GCF_001605985.2 Dendrobium catenatum
CAAGCAACCCCTTGGAGTTTGGGTGGAGGGGATTTCAAGAAAGTTTTTCCAAAATATAGAATAAGAGAGAATTCCCATATTCTGTTACAGTTGTGGGATGATCAAGCATTGCAAGGAATACTGTAAAAATGGAAAGTTAAATTCTGCCAATTCTGCTACCATTTGTGAGAAGAACTTAAATCCAAATATTTCTAATTTAGAAGAGGTATATCAGAACAAGACCAAAGGGGACCTGAGCAAAGATGATATGGGT
>NW_021467782.1:0-203 GCF_001605985.2 Dendrobium catenatum
TGTTGTAAATTATAAGGAGATTATTACTGTGCCAACGTGCAAAGAGGAACAACTCTATTTACTTAGCTAATGATTTACTAACACTTAAAACACCGTGATAGCAGGACTTCTTACTTGTTTAGTGTGACTACTGAAATGCATACTTTGAGGTATTATTCTTATTATTTTATAAATTTATTAGTATTGTATGAATTTACTGTTAT
>NW_021467783.1:0-441 GCF_001605985.2 Dendrobium catenatum
TCCTTTGCTTGAGTGGTCTTTAAGTGTAGGGAAGTCAATTTTCACGTGTCCTGGTTTCCTGCAATTATAGCAAACAACATCAAAAGATTCTTTAACATGTTTATGATCCTTACCTTTTCTCCAATTTTGATGATGCTTTTGTTTCTTCCTTAGAAAGCTTTTGAATTGCCTTTTGATAAAGGCAACTTCTTCGCTTTCAGACCCGGAAGATTCAGAATCCAATTTGTGCGCCTTTAATGCAACTGTTTTCTCCATCTTCTTCTCACCTTCATCAAAATTTCTTTGATTCACCCCTTGCTCGTAAGCAATGAGTGAGCCAAGTAAGTTATTAATAGAATAAGTGTTCAAATCCTTAGATTCAATGATTGCAGTGATTTTAGCATCATACGACGAAGGCAAACATATCAAAATCTTGTTAATTTTTTCATAGTTTGAAAGTTC
>NW_021467784.1:0-401 GCF_001605985.2 Dendrobium catenatum
ATTAATACATTTTTCTGCACAAAAATAAAATAATTATAAATTTTTTTATAAAATTGTGAAGATATCTACAGTTATAAATTATAAATTTCTCATTTTGATATAGGATATAAAAAATACAAAATATTTATGATAATTTTAAAATAAAATAAAAACTTCTTAGTGATATTTATGCAAAACAAAGATAATGATAATTGTTGCGTCCAGGACTGTTCGCGGCGGTAGAGAAATATAAGATTTAACGTCTTAGCGTTGTACGAAAATCCGGCATGCAATCAGATAAAGAGAGAGGGTCTAACATTTATGAGACACCAAGATTTTTACGTGGAAAACCCCTAAAAGGAGGAAAAAATCACGGGGCCTAGCCCAGTTTGAATGAATCCACTAGTATTGTAGTTGATTAC
>NW_021467785.1:0-398 GCF_001605985.2 Dendrobium catenatum
GACTTTGTTTGAAGAAGTGCAAAAAGGTCCTCTAATTTAGTATTTTCAAATATTCATTAAATATCCAAGATTTCAAATATTCATAACTAATTCAAGAAAAATCCAAATTGACCAAACTTACTTGCGTTCAACTCATAATAATGTCTAATATTTATTAAAAATGTTAAAATTTCAGAAAAGCATTAAATTCAAAAAGTCAACTTTTTGATCAAACCTTAGTCAAAATTAGTTCAAAACTTTAAACATTCGTAATAAAATGTAGAAAAATCTGATTTCAGCATACTTATTGTCTAACTGATTGTATTAAGGTCTAGAATTTTAATAAAATATTATATTTCTCGAAAACACTTTTAATTAAAAATCAATTTTCAACCCCTTAATTAAATGATTAAAATATT
>NW_021467786.1:0-261 GCF_001605985.2 Dendrobium catenatum
ACCCTAGCAGAGCAAAAAAGACCATCGCGCGATCATATAAAATATTATTCCCATTCCATTATTATTTTGCGTCATCAAACTTGTCTAAGGGGAGATCTAAAAGGTTTACCTTTACCTAATTCACTTATAATATTAAATACAAATTATTTTATGAGCTCATCATAACAATATTGAATTTTTATTTTCATTCAATTTTCCAATTTAATTAACTGAAAATATCAGTATTAAATAATCCAAAAAAAAAAAAAAAAAAAAAAAAAA
>NW_021467787.1:0-366 GCF_001605985.2 Dendrobium catenatum
TATAAATCCGATGTGTTCTTTCTTTTTACTGCTTTCGCATTTTATTTCCCACACTTTGTTTGTGGTGATTTTGGTTAGAGTTTTATCTTTGATTTTTTTGTTTTCCAATTCACCTCTTTCTTGGTTAGCTTGGGCCAGTTCTATAGGGCTTAACATCCCTAACGAACTTTCAAGTGGTATCAGACCAGTTTTTAGAAAATAAGTTTTAAAAGCTTTTGGATTTCGATCCATGGCTAATCGTATTATTGCGGAAGGTATTTCAATCACCAGACCTCCATTATTTGAAAATATGTCATTTGATTTTTGGAAAACTCGCATGTATATTTTCTAGCAATCGATTGATTTTTGCATGTGGCATATGATTTT
>NW_021467788.1:0-879 GCF_001605985.2 Dendrobium catenatum
CTACAACTGCTGTAGAAACCTGCAAAGTAAAAAAGGAGAATTGCCCTATCAATAAGAAATTTAAAACACACATAAGAAAATATTAAATTTCAAGAATTTTAATAAAAAAATTATTTAAAATATTTAAAATTATATATCTCTTTTTTTATCTCAAATGATTTCTAATTATTTATCCTCTAATTTTTCATTTATTTATCAAACAATATCGTCTTCTCTTATTCATAATAAATGAGCAAGCTCATGAGCTAATTCAAACTCGTAGAATTTGAGCTCGAATTTGAACTTGATTAATTAATCAAGATTAAGCTCAAGCACAAGCTCAAACCAGAGATAAATCAAGCTCACTTTGTTTACACTTCTAATGCCCAAAAATGGTTGAGGACAACAGAGGAGAATGTTCTGGTTTATGGTACCTGTGGGGAAGGATAGATGGTAAAGCCAAGTTTTGACTTCTTTCCATAATCCACAGACAATCTCTCCAACAACAAAGAACCCAATCCAGATCCAGTACCACCACCAACAGCATTGAAAACTAGAAACCCCTGCAATCCAGTGCAATTGTCTGCTAATTTTCTCACCCTATCAAGGCACAAATCGACAATCTCCTTTCCAACTGCATTTTCCATTAAAAAAAAAAACATCAAACACAAATAATCTCTTACTTTCTACAAGAAATAATAAAAATGTTTGATACCTGTGTAATGTCCTCGGGCAAAGTTGTTCGCGGCATCTTCCTTCCCGGAGATGAGCTGCTCCGGATGGAAGAGTTGCCTGTAAGCACCAGTCCTCACCTCGTCGATTACAGTTGGCTCGAGATCTACGAATAATGCTCTTGGGACATGCTTACCAGCACCGGTTTCGCTGAAAAAGGTATTGAAG
>NW_021467789.1:0-399 GCF_001605985.2 Dendrobium catenatum
AAAGCTCGCCAACCCATCCTCTTGTATAAGATAATATGCTCATACACACTTCATTTTAATCATCATAATAATAAACATGATATATATTTTATATAGCTATCAATATACTCATATATTGTATTATTAGTTATATCAGTATCAAACTATCAATCTCATCAGTCTCACCTAAGACATAAGTTCATTCATTTGTTTGCTCTTATGCATATCATATCATATATACATTTTGATAAAATACATCTTGTACGGTTTTCTTTACACGTCATATATACAATCATCCTGGCATGTAAATTTATAGAGCGCTAGTCATATGCATGTGTAAGTATAATGCCAACATGCATGCCACTTACAAATGTCAAAATGCATGTCACTACTAAATGAATAGTAGCCATTATCTCATGA
>NW_021467790.1:0-214 GCF_001605985.2 Dendrobium catenatum
ATCCATTTTGGCCTGATCGTCCCGGGACGATGTGGCGGCCGATCAGTGTATTGAAAACAGTTGATTTATGGAATGTTCTCTGGAGTGATTTCTGGACTGAATCGTCCGGGACAATAGTGAGATCGTCCAGGTCGATCTGCGCTGTAGAAAATATCGTCCTGAGAATAGTTCTGGGAATCGTCCAGGACGATCCATTTTGGCCTGATCGTCCCGG
>NW_021467791.1:0-1801 GCF_001605985.2 Dendrobium catenatum
TCTTGTGATTAATCAATCAAATATGCTTAATTTTAATATTTTGATCGTATTGTATAATCAACTTAAATTATAATTAGTCGTCCTATTATTCATCTTGGACAAATTACATGTCGATTCAACTAATCATATTGAAAGATTTGTCATTTATGATGATGATTATATAACACAAACAGGAAAAATTAAAATAATCATGCTATATGATTGGGCATTCGTAATGATGATCGTACAGTACTTAATGGTTAAATTCTACACATCGTACTGGACAATCATGCGACCGTATTGTACGATCATGTGACCAAAATGTACGATCTTTAACAGTTGAATTGAATTTAAAGCCCTTTATTTAAGCTTTTTCATAAGACTTTATAATAGTCTTTTTTGCATTCATTGAGTTAATTTCTTCTAGAGCAAGTATGAAGAGAGAGCCTTGAGCTAGAGAGAAAGGGTGAGATTTGTGAGAAAGAGAGAAGATCCTTGTGGGCTTCAAGGGAATGTGAGAGAGAGTTCCACATGGTTACTCTGATGAACTTGCACCTGAGTTCCTTCATATGTCAAGGTTTGTCTTGAGGAAAGTTTTGGGAAGAAGATATCATTGGTGCCAAAAGACCCAGCTACTCCGCTGCACCAGGGAAGGTGAAAGGGTGTCACGTTCTCTTCCTGTTAAAGGATAGTTATTCTCTGCATCTCCAAAAGTGAGAAAAAGTATTCGATTTCTCTTCCTATCTCTATGAGGGAAAAAAAGATTCAAGGTTCTCTGTCTATGAAGGGATTATGGTTCTCTACCACACCGGGTTGGTGGAAGAGATTTTGTAAGGGCTTATACGCCTAGTTGTGGGGCTAAAGTAGAAAAATTATAATGATAGTGCAATGCGTGGAGAGGATAACTTCGGGTAGTTGATGTAGGTCATGGTTTGACCGAACCATTATAAATTTGGAGTGCTCATTCTAATTTTTACTTTTTGCATTTTATTTTATGTGATAACAATTTGGTTAAAAATTTGTTGTTAACATTAAGTTGTATTATTAGACTATCATCTCCATCTTTATAACTTTTGATATGTGTATGAGCTTCCACATTATATGATAGTATATCTTTCTTTTTAGTTTACCTTAGGGACAGTTTATTGAGGACTTACAACCTCCTCGAACTTTCAAGTTTAGGGACCTATGGTAGGTTATAATTCATCTTAAGGTGTATATGGGTTAAACTAATCCCAATTGAGTTTCACCCTAATAGGTTTTGATTCACTATGATAGGGATTAAAAGTCATCTAGTCACTAAAGTAATTAAATGAACCTTAATAAATCCAATGAGGTTAAATAGGTCTATTAAGGTTCTATTGCTAAATGGATTTTAAGGCAACATATAGTCCAATAAGCTAAGTCTAAACTAGGCCATGGCCCTACTAGGATGAATCTAGGTCGTATACAATTTCATTGAGCTGAACTAAAGTCTATATAGACCATTAAGCTTGGGAGAAAGGAGCATAGGGTAGGCTTGTTAAAAACAATATTTTCTCACTCTTATCACAAAAATAAGTTTAGCATGCCAAGGTTAAGATTCCATTGCCCCAAAGTTTCTCTTCGAATGTTCATTTTTCAACTATCAGAGAAGTCCAATACGAAGTACTCTCCTATACAAACAAGTTGAATGAAAACTAAAATGCATTGAAGGACCCACACTAAGGTATGGCTTAGGTAAAAAAATAAATCTAATTTTATGTTTACTCAAACTTGTGCTGAATAGAAGAAACGTAATATAAAGCTGATCTCACAAATAACAAGCTTGATCATCTTATAA
>NW_021467792.1:0-308 GCF_001605985.2 Dendrobium catenatum
ATATTGCAGGTATCAAGCAGATATTAAAAGAAACAATTTCATATAGAGAATATTATATTTACAAGCTTCAAATTCGAGAAAATGAGAAATTAGTTATTTTGTATGCTTGTAGATTACTACATTAATATGTTGTCGATATGTATGCGTAGATTGAAACAAGTCGCTTAGACTTCTATAGATAAAATCAACATACAATACGGTCTGATTTGTATATAGGGATTATTGATAGTGTAGCCGTTGGAAGAACAAAAAGTAATAATACTGGTAAAAAATTATACTTTCACCTTCAATAATTGACGGACCTCGTG
>NW_021467793.1:0-557 GCF_001605985.2 Dendrobium catenatum
TAGCTCAATAAATGGTGAAAATTATGATTTTTGGAGATGTAAACTTGAGGATTTTTGGAAAAGCTTGAGAGCTTTGTCCACTTCTTCTTCTTTATCTTGGGATAACTTGCGAGTTACTCCTATCCTTCGTCTTGGCTTCTAACCAATTCTTCTATCCGCAAGAATCCACCCCACTTGTATCTTTCTTCTCTCAATGGTTGAATGCAACTTTAGGTGTTTGTTTTTATTTATTAAGTTTGTAAGTCCTTTTCTATATGTCTTGTAAGGTGTTTGTGTTTGTAAGTGTAAAAGTTTGTAAGAGTCTTTATATGATATAAAAAGTCTCTTTTGGGTTAAATTGAGTCTTTCTTTTATCTAGCAAGAGTAATGTTTTGCTTGCAAAAATTTGGGTCCCTCTCCCAAATTTTTGCTTGCATCAACAACTCCCTCCAATTCAGTGGCAGATTGTTCCCAAATCCTGATAAAGGTGAATTTCTCCTCCATGTCTTTTGTTTTTCTAAGCCTTCCCTTTAATTTGTGGCATCATATAGGTTGTGCAACCTATTTCCGTTTAGCCT
>NW_021467794.1:0-243 GCF_001605985.2 Dendrobium catenatum
CACTAGGGAGAGTTATTTTTTAAACAAAAAATTTAGATATTTCTTTCTCTGGAGATCGTACTGTACGAAGTTATATCGTACCGTACGATCTGAGCTTTGTATAATGATTATGTGAATAGATCGTACCGTACGATTTAATATCATACTGTACGATATGTTCAAAACCAAAACCCTTGCCGTCGTTTTGAATTAAGTAAGTTTTTTTATGCCGTTCGTACTGTACGAACACGTTCATACTATACA
>NW_021467795.1:0-219 GCF_001605985.2 Dendrobium catenatum
TTCTATTAAAAAAATTAAAAAAAAAATTATTATAAAAAGTAGCTTCTTAATATAAAAAATAATAGCAAAGAGAACATAAAATAAAATATAAATATATACGTACTCACATGAGAAACTGTATCTGGTTACCGCGGTGAGGTTAAACAGTACAAACGCTGGAGACGAACTGCCTGTCTCCACCTTCTGAAACCCTGCAATCCCGTTCATTATGATTCCTCC
>NW_021467796.1:0-697 GCF_001605985.2 Dendrobium catenatum
GGGGGGCATTATTCGCAACCATAAGGGCTATGTTCTTAATGCTTTTGCTGCTCCTTGAAACCACTATTATGAGATTTGCTGAGTTGACGAGTCTCTGTATTGGTCTTTCTATTTGCCAATGGAAAGGTTTTTACAATGTGCATATTGAGGTTGATGCTTTACTGGTTATTCATATTATTCAAAGGGACAATATTGGCCATCCTAATTTGTTTTATATTATTAGGAAAATCAAAATGCTCCTTTGTAATTTGAATTATACTATCAACCATATTTATCGGGAAGGAAATGATTGTGCAGATTGGTTGACCAAAATGGGGTGTATTGTGCCTACTTTACAAGAGTTTGAGGAGGATAATATTCCCCTGATGTTGAGAGGGTTAACGAGACTTGATAAAATTGGTCTTCCTTATATTAGAGCTTCTTAATTTTAATGTTTTTTTGCTGGGTATTCCCGACGTCCCTCTCGATGTCTTCTGGATCCTTGGTGTTCTTTTTTATTTGCTGCTGCTGTTCTCTCGCTGCTTTGGTTTCTCTTTGCTGCTGTTTCCTTTTTCTTTTTTGCAGAGCTGCGGGATACCTGGGATCTACAGTCATTTCCTTAGGCTTATTCATATCCAAGTTTTTCTAAGCTTGACTTTCTTTTTGTTAGGTTTTTTGCTATTTCTTTTTTGCAGGATGTTCTTACTCTTAGTAGATT
>NW_021467797.1:0-267 GCF_001605985.2 Dendrobium catenatum
AACTCACGGAGGGGCCTACGCGTTAATAATAAAAACCGATTACAAAGTCCTTAAAGAAGACCATCAGCTTGCTACTGCTCAAAAGAGCTACAAAATAAATCAAAAGAAACCTAAGAGCCGATTTTCTCCACTAAGCCAGAGTACAAAAGGATCTAATAACATGCTAAAGATGCTAAAGCCAAGCAACAAAAAAAGAAAGATCAAGATATGAACTTTAGGCACAATCTTTTTGCAAAACCTTTTGAAGACAGCCATGAGCCAATCTAC
>NW_021467798.1:0-540 GCF_001605985.2 Dendrobium catenatum
CCTGACCTTTGGAGCTGATTTCAAGGAGTTGGGACCTTATTTGGAGAAAAATCACAAAAAGGGCCTTTAATTAAGGATTTTTCGAAAATTCAATAAATACATAAACTTCAAACCCTCATAACTAATTCCAGAAAAATCCAAATTGAATAAACTCACTTGCATTCAACTCATAATAATGCTTAATATTTATTAAAAATATTAAATTCTAGAAATCTGTAATATTTCAAAAAGTCAACAATTTGGTCAAACCGTAGTTTAAATCTAGTTCAAAACTTCAAACCTTCATAATAAAATATAGAAAAATCCGATTTCAACGTGCTTACTATCTAACTGATCGTAGTAAGGTCTAGTATTTTAATAAAATACAAACATTCCAGAATTTGAGTTTAATCAAAAAGTTAATTTTTGAACCTTTAATTAAGTGATTAAAATATTCCAAAAATTCATAAAAACTCAAAATTACTTCAAAACTCCAGAAAATGTTAGTTTAATATTTAAAACACTCAAAAAACCTTTTAAAATACAACAACCATCCTAAAG
>NW_021467799.1:0-259 GCF_001605985.2 Dendrobium catenatum
GAAGACTCTCATCGCCTCTTCCTTCCTACCGTCTACCTTCTGCCCTCTGGCTTCCATCTCTCAACCGGCTCACGATATTGTCCCTCCATGCGGAACTCAACCCGCTCACGAGATCCGTTGTTGTTGCCGAAGATTCCCGGCTCACGAGATTGGTCATCGATAAGATACGGAAGACTCTCCTCGCACACGAGATCGGTACTTGATGCGTAAGAAGGTAGAAGACTCTCTCTCTCTCTCTCTCTCTCTCTCTCTCTCTCTC
>NW_021467800.1:0-487 GCF_001605985.2 Dendrobium catenatum
CTCTTATTTCTATGGCAGAATGGCCCGAGTGGATACTTGAAGTTCTTATTTCTAATTATGAGGTAAACTTGTCATATCAACCTTCAATTTTCACTTTGGCTTATCGGCATATAGTTGCATCACAACATCAATGATATGCTGATTACGGAGACTATGAATGATCTTTCTTATTCCTTCAAAGATTTTCATACAATTCAATATATAGATTGATCTAAGAAGAAAATAAGGAAACTGGTTCACACAGAAACATGAAAATATCTATAGTATAAATAATAATCTTTCTACCTTGAATATGTTATATTTTAAATCCAAAGATTCCTTTTCAAACAACTTATATTGATTTTCTTAATATGAATTAGTGATCATGATCCCCTTCCTTAGTATGAATCTGTGCCGTCCTGATTTTCTTTATTTGCATGAATGGGTAGAAAGCAATTATAGAGAAATTAAGTTAACGTTTCATAATTTAAAAGTATGAGAGAGAGTT
>NW_021467801.1:0-1473 GCF_001605985.2 Dendrobium catenatum
ATATATTCGTCCAGTTTTAAGTTATATTGTTTTGCAAACACCACCTATGTAAATCTCTATACATAACTTATAGGTGATGTATGTAGGATGCCCCCTTGTAATAGCCAACATTAAATAAAGGAAGAAGTTTTTTTTCTATGCACTCTCTTCTCTCTTCTCTTTCTCTCTCTCTCTCTTCTAAGAAGCTTAAGCTCCCCCCCCAAGATTGCATAATAAGTGATATCAGAGCCTCGTTGAGGAGATCTCAGGGAAGGAGGAAGGTTCTTCTAGTCTAGAAAGAGAGGGAGGCGGACGATAAGTTTAGCAAGAAAGCAGGCTGTGCGGGTGTCGTTTGCGAGTAAGATTGGAGGGAGTCAGGGCTCCGTGCAAATGCGGGTTCGGAGTGGATAGGTGTCGCGGGAGGCTCGTTCGGGACTGAACAAGAGGCGGAATCGGGCTTGATAGTGGACAACAGTATCGCAACTAGCGGATGAATTGCAGCGCCACAGCAGTCTGGCGGAGCCTAATCGAGATCGGCAGGCGGACACGCGCACCTGAAAGCTTTGTGCCTAGGTTCCCTCAAAAGGTTGGTCCGCAGGTCCATGAACGGGTGTAAGGTGTGCAGGTAAGTTAGCAGATCGTGCGAGTTTCACGCGTGTAAATGCACAGTCACAGAGAATGGTGGCCTGTTGCTGTGATCGGGTGGTGTGGTAGGTGTGGTGTGGTGCACGCGATAGGAGAATTTTATGTGAACGGTCCGAAGCGTGCTAGATCGTGTTGAGATGAATGTTTGGGAGCCGTGTGCAAAGGACGAAGTTGGCCTGGTGGTCAAGGTCTTCGAATAGGAGCTTGTGCGGATTTTTTTTTTCGTCTTCTTGAACAAAAAGACCACCTGGATGGGTCGGGTGTTTCTTGCGCGGAAGACGTGAATAAATGGAGGGTTGGATGAACACGCAGTTTTGCGCATGGGCTGGACTTCAGGTGGAGTCCAGGAGGTGAAGGGGTTGTTATGTGTCGGAGCAGTAGATCAAAAGGAGCAAGATCAAGAACGGGTGGCTCGTGCGAAGTTGCAGGTCAGAGTGCACACTGGTGTCGGGGGAAAAACTGGCCAGCCGGTGTGTGCTCTCGATGCTGGAGTGCGGGAGTGCCGTGCAGGAGCAAATGTGTGGGCCGGAAGCACACATGAGCAGACAATGCACAATGCATAAGCGTGCCATGAGTTAGACAGGTGTAGACGCGCATGAGATAGAACACACGGGAGCGCAAGCTGGAGTCGTGGATCAGAACACACAATGAAGGTTGGGTGTGAGTGGGATTGGGCTTGGTTTGGTAGGTTTGCTCGTGGAGTTAGTGCAGGAAGCTGGTTGGATCACTGTAAGAGCGGATTCTTGCGAACAAGAACAAGTGGTTCTTTGATATTTCATTATAAAATTGAACAAGGTGGAGATTGTTGTAAATTAGTTCAGTTTTAGGTTATATTTTTCTGCAAGAAAT
>NW_021467802.1:0-342 GCF_001605985.2 Dendrobium catenatum
CATATAGGACCTGAGAGTAGTGAAAGAGTAATTTATGAAGAGGCTAGCAAAAAATTCAAAAAGAAGCTCAGAGTTAAAAGGGATAGTGAGAGTAAGACGGAAAGTCAAAGAAGTGTGCACAAACAAATCTAGGACAGGATATGATATAATGTCTCGGTTGATGGTCTGGGATACAGTGATCCCAGCCATTTTGTACCTTAGATAGGTGGCTTGATTGACCACATCAATAAAGCGAGGATCCATATTCGCCCTTGAGGAACCCCAGAAGCCATGCGAGACCTCTTTCCATCGTTGGAAATAATCAAGAAAATAGAGAGTTAGAAAGAGCACAAGAAGGGTTGA
>NW_021467803.1:0-349 GCF_001605985.2 Dendrobium catenatum
TTAAGCCAAATGGCATCACCTTGTAACAAAAGATTCAAATAGGGGTTCTAAACACAGTATTTCTCTCATCTTTTGGGGCCATCTTTATTTGGTTATAACCCGACGAGCCATCCATGAATGAGAAAATGGCATGTGACGAGGCAATGTCCACCATGAGTTCTGGTATTGGTAGAGGGAGCGCATCCTTAGGACATGCCTTATTTAGATCCCTATAATCGATGCAAATCCGAATTTGACCGTTTTTCTTTCGGACCGGCACGACACTGGTCACCTAAGAGGGGTACTGTTCCTCTCGAATAAACCCAGCTTCGGCCAATTTCTTAACTTCAGAAATGACTTGTTGCTCGAT
>NW_021467804.1:0-203 GCF_001605985.2 Dendrobium catenatum
TAGTTTTTCATACTTTTACACTACCTTATAGGAGTGTTTCATTGCCTGTGCTTCCTAGCCTCAAGAAAGAAGAGATTTTGTCAGGTGAAGCAACTTCTCTAGAGCGAAAAAGGCTGAATTTGTTTTCACTTTTAAGTGATACACAGAACTCTACCTATCCAAAAGTAATTCTCAAGGAGCTAGAGTCAACTGAGATTAATGAT
>NW_021467805.1:0-231 GCF_001605985.2 Dendrobium catenatum
TTGATGATTTCTCAAGATTCACCTGGGTTAGATTTCTCTTTCATAAAAGTGAATCATTTGAGAAATTCAGAAATTTTTCAACTTGGATTCAAAGAAAACTAGGATGTGAAATAATTTTTAGACAAAGTGATCATGGAGGAGAATTAGAAAATGAAAGATTTGAAAATTTTTGTAAGGAAAAAGCGATTGATCATAATTTTTCTGCACCTAGAACCCCTCAACAAAAAATGG
>NW_021467806.1:0-408 GCF_001605985.2 Dendrobium catenatum
TAACATCCCTAACGAACTTTCAGACCCCACCCTCCGGGAATTGAATCTCAATTTTCTAATAAAATTGACCACTTAAACATTAAATCACTTTCAATAAAATTTAAGCCCAACATTTAGGATATGCTGGAGTGTTTCTGAAGTGATTCAGAATCTCAAAACACTACCTACTCCTATTCCTTTGATTCTAGAAATAACTGCTCAAACTTGAACCAATCCCACTTGAAATTCCTACCCTTTTCTTCCTTTGATGCCAAACTTTAAAAATCCAAAATAAAACTTATACCGCTATTTTAATCGAGAGTTTTCGTAGGAAATTTCAATTTCCTACGATGTAATTAACTACGAGGGCTTGCGCTCGTAGGAGATTTAACAACCCAGATCTAATGTTCAAAAATTAATTTTTCAAAA
>NW_021467807.1:0-402 GCF_001605985.2 Dendrobium catenatum
ACATATTTATGATCCTTACCTTTTCTCCAACTTTGAAAATGCTTTTGTTTCTTCCTTAGAAAGCTTTTGAATTGCCTTGTGATGAAGGCAACTTCATCGCTTTCAGACCCGAAAGATTCAGAATCCGATTTGTGCGCCTTCAGTGCAATTGTTTTCTCCTTCTTCTTCTCACCTGCATCAAGATTTCTTTGATTCACCCCTTGCTCGTAAGCAATGAGTGAGCCAAGTAAGTTGTCAATCGAGTAGGTGATTAAATTCTTTGATTCAGTTATAGCAGTGATTTTAGCATCATATGAAGAAGGCAAACATCTCAAAATTTTGTTTACTTTTTTATAGTTCGAAAGCTCTTTTCCTAAAGCATGCAATGAAGTAACAATCTATGTAAACCTAGTGTACATGTCA
>NW_021467808.1:0-282 GCF_001605985.2 Dendrobium catenatum
ATTAAGCTTGAGTTTGAACTTGACCTCAAAAAATTATCAAGTTCAAGCCATGATTTTTTATCTTCCGAGGAACAAAATTTTAACATTAAAATACTCTCAAGCATTTTTGTTTTAGCTTGAGATTGACATTATGATTTTATTTTTTTTATTTTTTTTAAATGATAAGAAGATAAATTTTATGATAATGAAAAAAATTTATTGTCATGTTCATCAAAATTAATTTCAACACAAATTTATTTAAACTATATATTATCATATTAATCTATTTCAATTACTCTTCTA
>NW_021467809.1:0-593 GCF_001605985.2 Dendrobium catenatum
CATTCCTACGGCTTATTATTGGAGATGGATAAAAAAAAGCAAAACTCATTCCAATGGTGGAGACTTTTTGGTGGAGGATCTTTAATAATGCATTGCCTACCAATGATTTCCTAGAACATAGAAAAATGCAAATGATAAATCTTTGCCCAAGGAACTGTAATGTTGCAGAAAATAGAGATCATTTGATAGCTAATTGTCATAAGCTGAAGGAAGTTATTACTAAAATTAAGGAATGGGGGTTTTCATTCAAAGAATATCATACATTGCAAGATTTCTGTAAGCATCTTTCTTCTCTAAATCCCTTTATGATCAATCTCTATTGTTCGGTGGTTTACTTAACATGGAAGTCCAGGAATAATCTAGTCTATAACGGAAAGGATGATAGCTCATTATTCATAGCTTCAAATGCAATAAGCTTTGCTTCAATCTCTATCCAAGGAATTAGTAAATACTCGGGTATATGGGATGTCAACCAACCTTCAAGGTTGTCTTTATCACATTGGCACCCCCCTCCGCCGGATTGGCTTAAAGTGAATGTGGATGCTTCTCTTCTCTGCAATTACAAAGCTGGAAATGGAGGTATTTTTCGTGAT
>NW_021467810.1:0-283 GCF_001605985.2 Dendrobium catenatum
TACAATTGACTCAAGAAGGAAAAAATAAAATTACAGATTGACTCAACCCTAATCTACCGAATCTTGAGCTGATTCCGATTTCCGTCCGATCTTTGAGTCCTGAAAAGTCAGTAGAAAAAAGACAACCATAGTGAAACAAGATTTGTTTTCTATCATCAAAATCATAATCTAAAAACATGTTTGTAACAAGTTTGTCCCGTACGATCAGTACAAATTTTGTAAGATCTCTTTAAGTGTGTGTGTGTGTGTGTGTGTGTATTTTTATTCACTCAATTACAATCAC
>NW_021467811.1:0-201 GCF_001605985.2 Dendrobium catenatum
GTCCGATCCATATCGTCCAGAGAGAACTAAGGATTTTGAATAGATCATCCTGGCCGATCTCACGATCATCCAGGACGATGTGATCGTATCAATCATCCTTAATTACTCCCTTGATTTGCCGGATCAATTTTGGCATAATTAGGTAATATCGTCCTGGCCGATCTCTCGATCGTCCGGGATGATTTCCAAAAATACAGAATA
>NW_021467812.1:0-216 GCF_001605985.2 Dendrobium catenatum
TAATAAACCTTCCACGCTGATCTGATGTCCCCATCATATATCTAGTAGGGGATTATGACTTTGGGCGATCAAGTCGTTAACAAGAGTACACATTTTAGATATCTCAGGTATATAGTCTAAAATGATGGTGAAATAGATGTGGATATTATTAGTAGAATTCAAATTGGATGGTTAAAATAAAGGAATGCATCGGGCCTATTGTGTGATTGACAAGTA
>NW_021467813.1:0-271 GCF_001605985.2 Dendrobium catenatum
TAGAGGCCTAGCTTTAAAATTACAGGATTGACAAGAGGGCGGGTGAATTGTGAAAATTTTTGACAATAGTTAAAAACCTAAGCAGGAGTTCTAATATTTTTTTTTATGTTATAAAATTTTAACATTAAAATAAAAAAAAATCACAAATTTTTCTAAGCAAATATTAAAAAATAAAATGCACGCAGTAATGAGAGACAATAAGGAAAAAGCACACCGAGATTTTTGTAGTGGTTCGGTCAAACCATGACCTACTTCCACTCCTCGGAGTCCT
>NW_021467814.1:0-299 GCF_001605985.2 Dendrobium catenatum
CTTTTATCTTTTTCTTTTTTTATACAAAACAAAACAAGCACACAGATACGATACAAACAAGCACACAGATACGATACAAACAAACACACATATATGATATAAATAATATTTTCTCCACCTTTTTGTCAACAATAAAAAGAGAAGAAGAAAAGGAACACAAATGTAAGTAGTCATATGATAATCCTTTAATAATTGATCATTGAAAGTGATTGAAATAAATATTACAAATAAAATCAATTCATTAGGTAAATAAGAATGATTTATAGAATTTAAGAAGAGATATAACATTGATAATAAAA
>NW_021467815.1:0-293 GCF_001605985.2 Dendrobium catenatum
AAAAACCGCCGGTTTTCATTGTTTTTCCTGTAGTGAGGTGAAAGTGACTCAAGGTTCTCTGCCTCATCCAGAGGGGTAAAAGGAGCCCAGGTTCTCTATCTTAACAGAAGGGTAAAAAAAGTCAAGATTCTTTGCCTGTGAAAGGAGTATAGTCCTTTGCCACACTGAGATGATTAAGAAAATTTTGAAGGACTTCTCCGCCTAGTTGTGGGGGATAAAGGAGATATACTATAGAGATAGTGCAATACATGGAGTTGGTAACTTTGGGAGTAAATGTAGGTCATGATTTTATC
>NW_021467816.1:0-705 GCF_001605985.2 Dendrobium catenatum
GGCCCATGCAAGAAGAGAAGAGAAGAAAGTAAGGAAGAGAAGGAAGAAACTCCTCCTTGACAACCGATGAACTTTCACCTGGCAGCCGACCGATGCCGGACTTCTACCCAATCACCAACTAACGCCGGAATTAAGCAAGGAAGCAGGAATAGAAGGAAGAAAAGAAAGAGATGAAATAGTGCTCTCTTGTCACCATACTCTTCCTCGGCCACTTTCGGACTTCCACCCTGTAGCTTATCGATGCCAGAGCTTTGCCCAAATGCCATCTAACACTGGAGTTATGCCTGGCCGCCGACTGACATCAGACTTCTACTCGACGCCAGACCTCCTCTTGTTACTAGATTTCTACCCAATGCCATACTTTTACTCGACGTCAGACTTCTACACGTCACTGGACTTCTAATCGATGCAAGACTTATATCCATCAATAGACTTATACCCAATGTCAGACTTGCACCCATCACTGGATTCATGTCCAACATCAGACTTCCACCCTTCACTAGATTCCTACCCAGTACTGGACTTTCGCCTGTCGTCGGATTCTTACCCTACATTGGACTTTCGTCTGTCACTAAAATTCCGTTGGACTTATGCCCGTCGCCGGACTTCTATCCGACGGTGGACTTATGTCCATCATAGGTTTTATATTAGTTTGAAACATAAATAAAAAATAAAAACTTAATTTTCATCAGTCAAATGGTTATA
>NW_021467817.1:0-208 GCF_001605985.2 Dendrobium catenatum
AATATGATTAAAATCTTCAGCAACTCCACAACCTCTCAGACAACAATTTTCATTTGTAATCCCTCTTCTCATTAGGAAGTCTGCAGTTGGTAAAGCTGATTTGCCAATTCTCTACATAAACAATTCAACATGGGAATTCAACTTTAATTTATGAATCCAGTTTACAGGAACAGAATAAGAATTTGAGTAAGGTTCTTCAAACCGTAAT
>NW_021467818.1:0-222 GCF_001605985.2 Dendrobium catenatum
AAAAAATGTATTGCCGTGTCCGCGCCGTACTCGTGTCTTATATTTTCAAAAAAAATCGTGTCCCGTGTCCGTGTCGTGTCGTGTCGTGTTCGTGTCGCCGTGTTCGTGTCCGTGCATCATAGATAGGTACTAAGGATTGAAAAGAAGAATGTTTAAAAAAAATACAAAAAACAAGAGGGATAGATCAAATTATATGTATTATGAGTGATGATAACATAATAT
>NW_021467819.1:0-236 GCF_001605985.2 Dendrobium catenatum
AAGGGAAAAAAAACCACGGGGCCTGGCCCAGTTTGAACGAATCCACTAATATTTGCAGTCGATTACAAATGAGGCCTTTTCTTTGGAGAAGGTTTTGTATTGATGTAGCAAATATACGTCATATATATTGCATTACATGGTAGTCGGCAGGAGATTAAGGTCAGAAAGACCGTTGTCCTGTGATGGAGGTTGGAGTGATCGTAGTAGGCGACGGAGGCCGGGTGGACCGTAGTCGG
>NW_021467820.1:0-651 GCF_001605985.2 Dendrobium catenatum
CACGCCGCAACCTACGCTCCATAACTCGCTCCCATAGATAGTATAGATCCAAAGTATTATCCATCTTGATATTAGCTAGAAGAAGATGGTCCCTATTTTTCTTTGCTGTCTTGAAACGTGACAATTGAAGCAATGGACAATTTAAGTCTTTTGAGGAACCAAGTAAGAGCAACATAATAAGAAGCTTATTGCATGAAACAACAAGCAATCAAAAGCTCTCAATTGCAAGAGATGTTTGGAACCATTAAATTTGATGGTAGTACAAATGATGGAGGAGGATTTCGTCTCCGGAAGAGGAGAGACAAGTAAGACATCGTAGGAGAGAGAAATAGAGGGTCTAGCATGGACTTAAATTATGAAGATGGGTTATGAATATGGAAGGACAGGTCAAAATTGGGCACTATAGTTGGTTGCGTAGGGCAAGAATACACTAAAATATTGTTTTAGAAAACAGTAAAAAAGCTGTTCCAAAGAAAGCCTTAGACACTTGCCCATTTCATTGAACATTGCTGTTGAAATAAGGTAATGTAAGACTTATTAAGCACCATATTCGTCTAAGTATGAGATATTAAGTTAACATATGAACATTATAGACTGATCAACATTATGAAATAGTTATTTCTTCTCCATGTGAGGGCTCTAAAGCTGCAT
>NW_021467821.1:0-520 GCF_001605985.2 Dendrobium catenatum
AAGAGATCTTGGGAATCTCGGAACTCACAAAGAGATCATCCCCCTCAAGAACTCACAAAGAGATATTGGGAATCTCGGAACTCACAACGAGATCATTCTCCTTTCATGAACTCACTAAGAGATCAAACAAGTAGAATAAACTTTCATTAAAAATTCATCATCCCATTACACAGAAAGGGCCTCTATATATAGGCCTAAGAAACTAAAACAAGACACATATGCCCCTATGGCTTACATAGGACTTAAGTGAGGGTAAAAACGGAAAATTTATAATAAAAAATAAAAATTACAAATAAAAGATAAGATAACGTGGGACGATGACAGCCGTTAATCTTCAGCTCCTCGAATAGGCACGGACGTTTGGATGTCTGCATCAGAGGGGAGTCATTTGAAGAGTTGGGTATCTTAATTTTTCTGAAATTTCACTTACCACCATCATGCTTATACTTATCATGGCTATATATTCAAATTCCACAACAACTATGGTGCAGAAGATAACCCATGGGGAGCAAGGGAGTCA
>NW_021467822.1:0-348 GCF_001605985.2 Dendrobium catenatum
AAAGCAATTGAGAAATTAGAGTGCCTATTGTAGCGAAGGATGGTGGGATCACCTGAATATCTTCAACGTCCTTCATTTACTGTATTGTGTAAGAAAACTATGTAACAAGATATAACAAGACGGGTGGACTCATCATGTGAAGATAACTAGTACGAGATATAACTACAATGTTTTTCCCATCAGCTTTAAGGTAGCCCTGCTAGCTACTCTGTTGCCTTAAACAGCTTTTATAATCTTTGTTGCAGCTTTTGTGCAACTAACTTAGCTCGTTAAACACGGATATCCTTACTATTCCACGACCAAGGTCCCTTTTGGTAATCACGAGTTCCTTCAACTTGTGTTAAATCT
>NW_021467823.1:0-440 GCF_001605985.2 Dendrobium catenatum
TAAACAATTTTAAAAATTCAATAAATACATCAAACTTCAAAAAATCGTAACTAACTCTAGAAAACTCCAAAATGAATAAACTCACTTGCATTCAACTCAAAATCAAGTCTAGTATTTATCAAAAATTTCAACCTTGCAAAATCAGTCAAAGTCAAAAAGTCAACAAATTGGTCAAACCTAGGTCAAATTAGGTCAAATCTTCGAACCTTCATAACTAATTGTAAAAAAAATCCAATTTCAGCGTACTTACCTTCTAATTGATCGTATTAAAGTCTAGTGTTTTAATAAAATATTAATTTTCTAGAAAACACTCATAATTGAAAAGTCAATTTTTGACCCCTTGATTAATTGATTAGAATAATCCAGAAGATTCCTAAAAACTCAAAATCACTCTAAAATTCCAAAATCATTAATCAACCTTAAAATAAATTTCAACTCAT
>NW_021467824.1:0-358 GCF_001605985.2 Dendrobium catenatum
TCACTACCCCTGAGTGCGGGTGTATATGGTCACCAAGCTAGTATACACCCTTGTAGAACTTAACTCAAGAAATCAAAAATACATTAATAAATATAAAAAATATCTTTACAGCATAACCTATTCTACCCAATCTTGAGCTTTAAATCTTCATTTGATGGTGCATGGTGTTCCTGAAATATTAGAATGCACATATATAAATATACATTACAAATACAAGTATACATAAGGTTGTGGGTCACAATATTTATTAACATCAAAAATATAAACTTGTGAGCTCGAGTTGCAACACCAGTATTAGCACTTTAATTATTTTGTAGTTCCATGTAATTTTGATCTTTATATATAAAAACATCAAATT
>NW_021467825.1:0-219 GCF_001605985.2 Dendrobium catenatum
GCTTCGTGTTCCCTTTCCAGTGGAACTTCATGGTCTAAGTGTTGGGTTCAGGTATGAGATACTTCTATTTAATCAAATTTTTTTAATGCTACATGCAATAAAATTATAACTTCTTTGCTATATAAATGTAATAGGTGGAATGAGGATCGGCTAAGAGAGTTACCTGTTGGAAATATCATTATTTATAGAGATGAGCTCGATGGTTTACTTGATAGTCAG
>NW_021467826.1:0-229 GCF_001605985.2 Dendrobium catenatum
TTAAACTATTGAATTCTAATATATTTTAAGTGTAATTTATAATAATATAATAATTTCTTTTAAATGAGCTATCTTGCGACCGTCGACACGAGTTTAGGTCAAGCTTGATAGATTAACTCATCGAGTTCGGCTCCAAGCCATTTATCAAATCAAACTTGAGCCGGCTCATATCAGCTACATACCTAAGTGGAACCCACATTTTCTATCATATTTCAATTAAATATGTTTG
>NW_021467827.1:0-240 GCF_001605985.2 Dendrobium catenatum
TTAAAATGTCTCCCAAATTCCCAAATGCCCATAAAAATTCAAAAATAAATACTACATGGTTTAAAATTGCGCAATATGAGGCTCGCCTTTAGGACCGCCTTTGCGCAATTCCAATAAAAAACGCCTCGATGCTTACGCCTCGAGTTTTTTTTATGAGGCTTGCGCCTCAACTTGGTTGAGGCCCGCCTCGCCTCACTTGCATTAGGCTTACGCCTCACGCTATATATATTAAAACTTACA
>NW_021467828.1:0-229 GCF_001605985.2 Dendrobium catenatum
TCAGGAGTAGTCATTAGAAATAAGGCTAGATTAGTTACTAAGGAGTATAATCAAATTGAAGGAATTGATTTTGAGAAAACTTTTGCCACTGTAGCTAGACTTGAAGCAATTAGGGTTTTACTAGCCTTTGACTGTTTTAAAGGATTTAAATTATTTCAAATGGATGTGAAAAGTGCCTTTTTAAATGGGATAATTAAAGAAGATGTTTTTGTAGAACAACCTCCAGGTT
>NW_021467829.1:0-249 GCF_001605985.2 Dendrobium catenatum
TTCTACTAAGGTTCATTTTGTTCAAACCTCTTTTAAAGGGTACCAAGCTTTGATGTTTGATGGCTCTGTTATGTCTCCATTATAAGTTCGAGAAATCTAGTAGGACAAGAGAAAAGAGTGAAGTAATCACAAATTATAAATAGAGATCGTTACCTTTGAGTAACCAAGTGAACCCTTCACACTCCAGTAGTAAAAAATCTCCTTCAAACACTCTCTCTCACTCTCTCCTTCAAATTCTCTTTAGTATGC
>NW_021467830.1:0-244 GCF_001605985.2 Dendrobium catenatum
AAAAAAACATTATATATTTAATAAGAAATAATTTGAATGATGATGATATTGATAATATAAAGAAAATAAGTTTGGAAGAAAAGGTGGATGTTTCATTACCTAAAGAATGGAGACATAATAAAAATTACCCAAAAGAATTAATAATCGGTGATCCTTTTCAAGGTGTTAAGACTAGGAGAAACTTTAGGGATGAGCTAGAACATTCTACATTTTTATCAGAAATTGAACCTAAAAATATAGATGA
>NW_021467831.1:0-288 GCF_001605985.2 Dendrobium catenatum
AAAGGTCGAATATGAATGTTGTAGACGCCTTCTGTCTTCTTGTATCAGTGTTGCAAATCCGGTGGCGTTAGATTGTAGATCGTAGATGCCTTCTGTCTGCTTGTATCAGTGTTGCAGATCCGGTGGCGTGGCGTTTTGATTTTGCCTCCCCCTTTCTCATTCACTGGGGAAGGGTCTTCCTGAACTTTGGAGTATTGGACTTGATATTGACTCCCCCTTTCTCATTCACCGGGGAAGGAATTCTTTTGGATCTTGAAGTCCACTGATTGTTGCTTCACTTTGAGAAGA
>NW_021467832.1:0-451 GCF_001605985.2 Dendrobium catenatum
CTCCTATTGAGCACATGGAACGAATAGGAACTTGCTTGGAAAAAAAATTCTAAGTCCTATTCGTCCGGTACAAATTTTATAATCGTCCAGGATGATTGGTTCTCCGTAAAATTTTCGTCCATACAAAATTAAATTATCATTCATGGCGATTGTTCCTCTAGAAAATTTTCGTCTAGACGAAATTAAATATCGTCCAGGACGATCCGGTCTCTGGAAAATTTTCGTCCAGACGAAATTAAATTATCGTCCATGGCGATTGGTCCTCTGAAAAATTTTTGTCTAGACGAAATTAATAATCGTCCGGGACGATCGGTCCTCTGTAAAAATTGCGTCCAGACGAATAAATTTTCATCCAAATGATTAACCGACTTAGAACGGTTTTCAGCAGTTTCTAGAACCGACCTTTGTAATAAACGTTCGTACCGGACGAACCTAGTTCATACGGGACGAT
>NW_021467833.1:0-213 GCF_001605985.2 Dendrobium catenatum
GGGCTAAAAGAGAGG
Organism: Dendrobium catenatum; assembly: GCF_001605985.2. Classification (NCBI taxonomy): domain Eukaryota; kingdom Viridiplantae; phylum Streptophyta; class Magnoliopsida; order Asparagales; family Orchidaceae; genus Dendrobium; species Dendrobium catenatum. The sequence goes on from NW_021467833.1 coordinate 16, forward strand.
CACTTAGTTTAGTGCAATACTCAGAGGGTGCCTCCGAGGAGTAGATGTAGGTTAAGGTTTGACCGAACAACTATAAATCCGGTGTGTTCTTTCCTTATTATTGCTTCAGCTTTATTTTCTTCTGCACTTAATTTTTGTGGTGATATTGGTTTTGATTTGTATTTTGATTGAAAGATATTTTTTTTCAAATTCACCTCT
>NW_021467834.1:0-235 GCF_001605985.2 Dendrobium catenatum
ATCAACCTTTTGTATCTCAAACGATACTAGTAGAACTTTTTCAGCTGGGCGCAACCACATGGTTTTTCCCCTTTTCAGAATTTTCCACGTAAAAATTCTGGTGGTCTTTTATCTTTTATTTGTGTGTGCTGAATATTCGTATAACGCTCGGATGTAAAATTATAAACTCTACCGCCACGTATATTCTAGCCCGCAACAATAATAAAAAAATTAACCAAATTATTCGGATTTAATT
>NW_021467835.1:0-284 GCF_001605985.2 Dendrobium catenatum
AGAGATTTGTCCTCCCGGTAAGACTTTTGATGTCATTGGGTGGTGGAAAAGCAACCAAGCAAAATACCGTGTATTATCAAGATTGGCTGTGGAGATTTTAGCAATTCCTATCAGCACGGTAGCTTCTGAATCTACATTCTCAGCAGGTGAGCGAGTGGTTGATACATATCGTTCAAAATTGGGAATTGAAACGGTTCAGGCTTTGATATGTGGGTCGAATTGGGTACGTGCTCTGTATGGTTTGAAGGGAAGAATGAAGGTATTTATTTTTAATGTTTTTAGTA
>NW_021467836.1:0-307 GCF_001605985.2 Dendrobium catenatum
CTCTCAAACTCCACCCTTTCCTCACTCCCTTTCAAGCACTCTCTTCAAGTTTCCCCCAAAGAATGAAGCTACAATGGCTGCCAAAGACACTTACAAAGTGCCTTGTTAAAGCTTAAATAGAAGATCACAAAATGAGCTCATTAATGCAAGTTGCTGACTTTATCTTCCTGTACGATTAGTATAATTTAAGCCCAATCAGTCGGGACAATTTGAGACGATCAAAAGAAGTTTGTTCATATCGTCTAAAAATATCATTCTGGACGATCAGAACAAATCGTGAAATATCATCCTGAACATCACCCTAAAA
>NW_021467837.1:0-215 GCF_001605985.2 Dendrobium catenatum
GGATCCTAAGTTTCAACCTAAAAGGGACGAGTCTGCGTCCATTCCTCTATGGATCAAAATCGTCAACCTCCCTCTTGCCCTCTGGACCCCGTCAGGTATTTCCAAAATCGCAAGTTACATTGGTATTCCCCTCTATGTTGACACTCTCACTGCCAAAAGAACGAGGCTCACTTTCGTTCGTGTTTGTGTGGAAGTGGATAAAAATTCGGTTTTAG
>NW_021467838.1:0-289 GCF_001605985.2 Dendrobium catenatum
GTTCGACGCTAACCGAATCAGATGCATAACTGTTGCCAATGGAGCCAACCATAGTCCCTTCGAATTCATTAGGGTTCTATCTAACTGCACCCACACTTTATTGTTTCCACTTTTATTGTTAGACCAAGTGTACATGGGAGCCATAAACCCCAAATTATGCAGATTATTATCAATCAAGAATTCTGCCAATTCTTGAGCTCCCCCTAAGTAACTATATCTTCAACCACCCGTCTTACACTGAAGGTTAAAATCTGACATTTCTTCAAGGTAACAGTTAAAGTCCCCCCCC
>NW_021467839.1:0-314 GCF_001605985.2 Dendrobium catenatum
TAAGGTGTGGTTGGGATCCAATCATTGGATTTCAAATCTAATGGTTGGGATCACATGTGATCCTTAATAGATCACATGTATAAAGTTATTGTTAGTAACTCACTGGAAGGGCATTTGAGTATTATAAGCTCAAAAGATTTATAATTTACATGTATGACTCATTGTCCTAATTTGAAAAAAGCCTGAGATTAAATTATTGAATCATTAGCCTCAATTGAGCTTTGATTTGATTGGATATTCATATATCAATTACTATCTTAGATTTGAGAAATAGGACTTGATACGGCATCACAAAATTAACTTGATCGGGCACG
>NW_021467840.1:0-261 GCF_001605985.2 Dendrobium catenatum
AGTTATAAATTTTTTTGAAATTATATGATATAATATTTTGCTGTGTATTAATTTAGCAGTGTGCTGCAATAGACGTAAATATATTTGTAATTGAGAGACATTTTAATTTTAATTTTTGTGAAATTATAAATTTTTTATTTTAATTTTGTCAAATATAAATTTTCAAAACTTACAACTTGCCAATAAAAGGAATACAAGCTCTGAAAAGCCATCTTATGTAAATGTATTTGTAATTGAGAGAGATGTGCTTGTTTTAAGCTT
>NW_021467841.1:0-660 GCF_001605985.2 Dendrobium catenatum
GCCACTTCAATAAGTTTTTTTTTTTTTTTCAGTTTACTGAAAATTTTTGCAATTTGTCATAAAAATATACCTAAGAATTAGTTTTAAATTTATATTAATTAAAAGATTCATAGATTATATTCATTTATCATAAAAATGAATTATTAAAAATAAAACTTATTTTTAAATCATAAAAATATTGAATTTTGAATTTTAAAAAAATGTACATATGAAGACTAAATATTTATCTCTAATTCAATATATCATACAATATGATACAAATAAATATTTATACTTTTTATTATTACTTCCGTATTTTATTACCTAAACAATGAGCAAATAAACAAAATTTTTATATCAATATTTGCAGTTTATTGTGCATATTATCATAATCTAACTTTACCACAATATTAATAAAATTTTAACAAATTAAAACTATGCTTTATTTTGATTTACATCTAATTCATTTTAAAAAAATAATAGTAATTTCTTTAAAAATGAAAATAAAAATCTTATTTCATTTTTACACATTTTAAATATTTTAATGATTATATGATTTATGGTTTATGATTAATATATAAAACAACTAATATTTTAATAAAAATTATAATATTCAAATATGGTATAGAGAAAATAAAATAATTTTCAAGTGCGACTAGATGTCAGCGGATAGTAAATGTT
>NW_021467842.1:0-317 GCF_001605985.2 Dendrobium catenatum
CACTCATATAGATGATACATCCATTATATATTAGAACCGAGTCCCAAAAACTTACAACTGAAGCCAGAAGCCAAAAGCCAAAAGCATTCAATTTCTTAAGTTGAAAGCCAAGTAAAAAAAAAAAATTTCCCCTCACATCATATATTTAATAACTTCATCCACACTACTGATCTCCACTACACTCCTACCACAATGCTTCTTGTCTTCCTCCTACTGGCTTCCTCCACCGCCGCCTCCGCGTCCGGCCATTGCTCGCCGGGAACGACCACAAAACCCTACGTGAAATGTCTGACTCTCCCAACCCAAGACGCCTCCAT
>NW_021467843.1:0-216 GCF_001605985.2 Dendrobium catenatum
GACGGATTTAAGATTGAATTGAATTTAGAAATATAATTGATTTCTTTAAAGTTTTAGATTATTTCCCTTCATCACAAATGACATTGACGAATTGTAAATATTCTACTAGAGATCAAAACATTCGTATATGTTATTTTCTAGAAGGGAAGGGCTGATTTTTGGAAGAATAAAAATTTGAACATTTATTGAATTGAAAATTTGTTCTCTTTTTTAATA
>NW_021467844.1:0-1112 GCF_001605985.2 Dendrobium catenatum
AAACTTACAATTAAAAACATATGCTCTTCATATTGTCATTATATATTATCAATAATTTCTCTCTTCAAGTCTTCATTTTTTAAAATCATTGAATAATCATTTCATCATCAATATTCTTAAATATATTATTTTTAAAAAATTTTAATCAGACAATCATTCATCCAAAAATATCTCAAATGATTGCATCATCTCTCTAAATCCTAGTAAAAAAAAAAAGTTTCGACTCACACAAAGTAAACTTCATATTCTCCTTCAAACCAAATGGAACCATACATTATCATCCACGCAGTTTGCCACAAAGCGAGCGATGCCACACTCATAAGAGTAGAGAGAAGATGGAAGGGCTAGAAGAAGCCTAGACTTCGTCAATGTATTGCACAATCACAAGGGACTTACAATCAATACATATCTCAAAAATTTTTGGGATATTTAGACTAATTAAAACAAATTCACACATATCACATATCCAAGACTCAAATCTAAGATCTCTTAGTTGATAGTAAAAACTCACAATCAATACACTAAAGACAGTTCCGTAGGCTTATCTCAATGAATGAGTATAAGTGCCTTCTTGTAGATTGAATTGTATTTCAAATCGAGAGCATTTGGTTATACGTTCGTTAGAAACTAAGACCTCTTATTTAATGTACTTTAATATTAAAAAAATTAAATTTAATTAATTATGGGTTGTAGGCGAATCCAGGACCATGCCTCTCTCCAATGAACCCGTATCCATGCCCCTATCACCTAAAAATCTTATTATTATTATCACAACTCATAAAATATACCATGCTACATTTCTACATGGCAACATAACCCCAAAAAGCCCTCTCTATTAAGGGAGGAATAACATGCGGAGTATAAATGTAATTTTATGTGTGGACTCTGAGTACTATACACAATGTGTATATATTATGTACAAATACATACCATATACACGTTGTGTATACTCCCAATCTGAACTCCGCACAGAATAATTTCTAATGTTAAGGAAAAAAACTTGTTTACATTTCTTCATGGAGGCTTGAAAAGATTGGACAATTTCTTACAACTACCACATTTTTAATAGAATTATTTTTCATCAAAATTTAAATAATAATAATAATAATATT
>NW_021467845.1:0-244 GCF_001605985.2 Dendrobium catenatum
TAATAACACACTAAAAAGAATAAAAATATTTGTTTGTTTAAACTAGTGGTGTTCCCATTGACTTAGGCTTTTCGTTTGGGACGACTTTTTTGTTGCTTCTTAAAACCGCTTTCTAGTTTAAAAATTAAAATTTTATGCTAGAAAATTGCTTTAAGAAACAATAAAAAAACCATCCCAAAGAAAGCCTTAGGCTTTTGAAGTATTTATTCTTGATACGGCATCACAAAATTAGCTTGATCTGGCA
>NW_021467846.1:0-265 GCF_001605985.2 Dendrobium catenatum
TTCATCACTGTGTACAATTATATAGCTTTTTAATAAACTTATTTAAACAGTTTTTTATATAATGATACTTGGAATAATATTTTTTTAGAAATATAAGCTCGTACAAATAGTGTATAAATTTGTACATTGTGTATAAACTTTTACGTAGTGTATACAAGTTTTATACATTTTTTTTTTATTGAATGATCCTTGGAATAATATTTTTTACATTCTTCACTATTTAAAAAACTTTATTTTTCTATTAATTTACACTCATCACTATTTA
>NW_021467847.1:0-344 GCF_001605985.2 Dendrobium catenatum
ACTATTCTATCCGCCCATCTCCTGGATTTGGAGACTAACAGTATTCGTCTTCCTTAAGCCCTTTTCTTGCTACTATTAGCAGCTTTTGGTTAATTATTAAGCAGTATTTTGAAAATCATATTAGACTGGTTGGTCGACCTTGAACCGATGAAGTCGTTGGCTCGGTCGGGTTTGAAAATCGGATTCACATTAAACCGGTTACAATTGATTTGAACAACCGATTCGACCAGAAAACTGTCGAGTAGGTCCGGTTTTGTTGAACTGGCAACTTTTGCAAAATATTATGTTTTATTTTAATAAAAATTTTAATAGTATATATTTATTATTATTTTTTAAATTTTAAA
>NW_021467848.1:0-405 GCF_001605985.2 Dendrobium catenatum
AGTACTATTTGACTTAAGTGTTAAATGTTGTTTATCTTCTATCTTTATCGTTTGTATCCCTATGTTATAGCAGGGATGTTTAGTGTTTTTCAATATTGTGAAACTTTGTTCGTTTATGTTATCCTCTTCTCCAAGAGAAAGTACGATAACAATTTCACGCATACTGTGAACTCTAACACTAAGATCCTTGATTCGAGAATTACGCGATCTTCATTGCATCACAATCACTGGATGGTCGATCCCAGGGGGATTCGATCCGGCCTCTTCCATACAGATTAAAATCATCAAACAACACTTTGATTAATAATCTCGGAAAGGTCAAACATCCTTGGTGGGTGTCATATAGATCTTTAAATCCTTGATCCAAGAAAGATATATCTTGATCACTGGATAATTGGTCTCAGG
>NW_021467849.1:0-417 GCF_001605985.2 Dendrobium catenatum
CAGAATCTCTATCTATTCTCACAACAAAATCATACAACAAAATCATACAGTAAATCTGCACTGCAGTTGAAAAGCTTAATCACCGTAGAATTCCTTCATCAGCAGCAAATCGAATACTGATAAAGAATCAGCCAAGTGATCAAAGTTCCCACCACCAAGATATGGAGTGCAATGAATGATTGTCAAATAAATAGCTCTCACAGTAAAACATCAGCTATTCTTTCTTCTTCTCTTGCAATCTTAAACAAACCACTAACTCTCTGATGCGCTTCTTCGGTAAATAGCCAGAGTGAAGTATATGAGTATCATTGTTCCCATGCTTGACCTATCAAGAATATGAACTATCAAGTTAAGCAAACTATGGCTCGGGATTTACTTGATAAATGGTATTGATTGGATGATTTTATTACAAGTTTT
>NW_021467850.1:0-423 GCF_001605985.2 Dendrobium catenatum
TTATTTCCCCCCTAACAAAGCTGAGCTGCAATTTAGCTAGCAAACAATATGAATTTTCAACCATACAACTATTTTTCAGATGTCTTAAAAAAAATTCAGAATTTTATTTTTCATATTTAAAATGATTGGATATAATTATTATATCTTGAAAATTGTATATATTTTTTCTATTTTACCCTCTCATATTCAAAAAATTATTATGTGCGGATGTTGAATGTCTTTTGTAGATTAATTAGAATGTATTATGTCATCCCTTCATTGTGTACTGCGGCTCAATACTGTTCGGTACAGCGGCTCGATAGTGCTGATGTGGTTGCTTTTGATTCACCTTTGAACTTAGAGTTGTGTCCGGCCTCAACACAAAATAATCTCTCCTCGGATCTATAGCCAGAGTGCCATTATTAACTAATCATGCTTTAGTTT
>NW_021467851.1:0-286 GCF_001605985.2 Dendrobium catenatum
GTGGCATCAAATCCTTAAGATATAAATCAATAGGATTTGATCGATATGGCACAAAGCCCTCTATTAGCTAAGGTGGATTCAAATTTGTCCCCTTAGATAAATATTCCCCCTAGATCTATAAGGTCCCCTTGGACAAAGCAACCCATGACTGCCGACAAGGATCCTTCTATCAGGATGGGTCGACTACCTCCTCTGACTAAATAGACCTAGGACCATGATGGATCGGGACGACAGAACCATGGGATCTTTATTAGGTCCATCATCCATTCCCCCACCATCCGCTTTA
>NW_021467852.1:0-252 GCF_001605985.2 Dendrobium catenatum
ATAGCAGACTGCTTTCTTAGACACCTTACGAGCAGCTTTATATATTTTCCAAATTTTAGAATTTTTACTTCTAAATCAATTAGTATAATAAACATTTATATTTTTTATCTTTTCTTATACATTTTGAATCCACCACTGACTATTTTATTATTATAAGTTTTTTTCCTTTTCAAACTTCAAGCACATCATTTGCAACATTTCTTAATATTACTAGCTATTTTTTCTCGCATAATATTTGTTTCTTAATGCATA
>NW_021467853.1:0-233 GCF_001605985.2 Dendrobium catenatum
GGGGAATTAAAGGGAGGAACCCATGCATGGCCGGCGGCTCAAGAGGGAGGGAGGGAGGATGGAGAGCAATTTATGAGCCTTCCAAATCAACACCTAGGCATTAGGAAACTTTATTATGACATCCACTTCAATTTGAATTTCAAATTGAATTAGATTTGAATACTTTCCTAATTTGATTTTTGTCGAATTTGGAAAATTTTGATCTCATTCAATTTTGAATTTCAAAATTTGAA
>NW_021467854.1:0-589 GCF_001605985.2 Dendrobium catenatum
CTAGCCTGAAATTAGAATTTTTAAATCTACAAAAAGAGAATGAAATTTTAATTATAGACCATCAAACAATTGATTCAAATCACATGACTTTACTTGATGAATTTGATGAGTTAAATAAAAATCATTGTGAGCTAGTTGAAAAATTTGATGCATTAAAAGACACACACACACATCACTTGAAGCTAATTTTGTGAAATCTAAAGAGATGGAGAAAAGTTTTAGGAGTGATAATGAGATTTTAAAGAACACTAATTTGAAGATTCAAAATGAATTAGAATCATGCAAGAACACTAGTATGACACCAATATGTAATCAAGAGCCAAAACCTAGGAAGAGGCATTATAACTCAAATCGTTTAAGAAATCCTTTTCCTGGAGTTAGATGCTTTTCATGCGGCATGCTAGGACACATCTCACACACTTGCACAGTTCACCATAATACACATTGGGTGTGGAGACCTAAGGTGCAACATTCACAACATACCACTCATGCATTCCATTCTACTTTTCATAAGGAGGGACCCAAACCTGTTTGGGTTCTTATCACTAACATTTGATAATCTTGCAGGAGTGCTCTCAAAAAAGTCCTC
>NW_021467855.1:0-292 GCF_001605985.2 Dendrobium catenatum
TTAATTTATCGTCTTCTATGTTATTTTGATGTTTATAAAAAATATATGAATTCTCAACTATAGGTGATTTTGGAAGTTTTTACTAGAAGTTCGGATTGCAAATTTAAAGTATGACTATTATGTGCACTATCTCATCATCCAACGATGATGATGGTGAAGTTGATGTTAAAGCCATACACAAACATGACAATTTGTGCTAGGAAGCTACTAGGTTAATATATAAGTGTTTACAAAAAATGAGAAAAAGCCCACAATAGTCCATTAACTATTAATAAGCGCCCAATTTAATCTA
>NW_021467856.1:0-1978 GCF_001605985.2 Dendrobium catenatum
GTAGGATTGGTGGATTTAAGATTAGAATAATTTGACAGAGAAGTAACTCTGGACTTATTATTTTCTCAAGACAGTTGTAATTATGGAGATATTATGAAGTCTACATTATGAAATAGAAATATGAGAAAATGATGCAAAGCCAAAAATAATCACATCCATCCGTTAAAGAAACATTATCAAGCATTAAATAACAATAATAGAGGTAGCATTGATATTACTCTAATAGGAAAAGCAAACTGCAAATAATTAATTTCATTTTGCTTTCAAGCACAATCAAAACTTAAGATAATTGGGATGAAAATTTTTAAGCATTGAAACATTTAACACATTATGTGGAAGCATTGCAACATATACTTACTTGCTTAACTTGGGTTTCATAGTTTGAAGTCTCAAAGCAGGAACAGAATGCAAGCCTTTGATGCCATGAGAGGCACGTTTTTTTGTATGAGATTTAGCTTGTTGGGAGATCTTTCGATTGGAATAGTATTTATCATTAGAAATGTTGAATCGGGCATTGGATGGCATTCCCTGATTATGCACATCAGAAGATTCTCCCGAATTAGATTTCGATGGCCGAACTACGACCATAGCACCAGCACGAGAAGAAAGATATTCACTATCCTTATAATCTACAATCTCAAATTGCATTTGCTCATCTTGAAGATCAAGAATGAGTTTCGGCTTTGAAATTGCCTCTTCTGAATCCCATATTATATGATCCAACCAAGAACCATTTAACAAATCATTATTCTTTAAGGACAGCCTGTCAAAGCGTTGTAAGGCGGTTCTTTCAGAAATATCTGTATGCACATTTTCCATTTTCATTACTTCTGAATATGAGCTATGCCTTCTTGAAAACAATTCCGAACCAAGTAATTGCTGATGAGACTCCCTTTCTAATGGCTGGTAATGTGTCAAAATTGCATTCTCTGTAGATCCTATGGGACAATCACCATCCTTCTCGTTTGATTTGAATGCACCTCTCCAATATCTGGGATCTAAATTTTCTTCTGATTGATCTTCAGTGTCATGCTCAGAATAGGAATCATTCCTAGAGACATCAAAACTTAACTGTGGTGAATTTCCCCAAATAATTCCATCTTCCCAATCTTGCTGATCCAATGGATAAAATTTTGGTGATGGCAGAGAGCATTGAAACGCTGATGCATCCACATGGATATCATCCTTCATTGGTAGTGAACCAAGGAAAATGTCTTTATTCTGCACACCAGTAAAATATATTTCTTGATCATTATCTTCTTCACCTTTAAGAACAGCTAAACTCAGCCTTTTAGTGATGGATAGATCATGACCAGCACTCCTTAGAAAAGCTTCCTCACCTTCTTCAATAATATTTGTGATATCTAAAGTTTTATCCCGTTCTGAAAGCAATTCAAATATTGAATTTAGCCAACAAATAACAAACAATGTTTTAACATCAATCAAATAGTAAAGAAAGAAAAAGTCAGCTGAATCAAAGGTAAAGACGTATCTTTAACTGAAAATATAAAAACATGCTTATAAACCTCCTGAAACATGCTTAATCACTGGATCAACAACTACAGTGAAAATGATGTAGGACTACAATGATTGCAATGATTTTTGTTAAGATTTTGCACAACTTCTTGATTAGAGAAATAACAAATAAATCTACCAACAATAAAACGACGAATCAAAATATAAGAGGGGTCACTACCATTTAGGCTAAGAAGCTTCAAAATATCGTAGGAAAATAATATCATGCCAAGGAAGTAGTTTCAACAAAATCCCTAGTCTAACAATTAGATTAGTAAACAAATGAATGCGCTCAAATTCCTACGTTTACTAAGCTTAGCAGAAATAGGCGAAGGCATCCTTCGTGACTACAATCAAATCACAAGATAGGGTTAGTGATGCAATCAAAAATTTGGGAGAGGGACCCAAATTTTTTATCACAAAAACAGAAATACTTTTCTAAGAAAGAAATAAAGACATAGAA
>NW_021467857.1:0-294 GCF_001605985.2 Dendrobium catenatum
TTCCGGACGATGCGTATAATTTTGCACTAATCGTCCGTGATGATCACAAATCATCCTGGATAATCATTATTTTTTCATCGTCTAAATATGTAATCAGGGCAATATTTTGGATAATATTTGATGTTTTAAACTAATCATTCAGGATGATCATGAAATCATCTTGGATGATCTGTTTAGTATTCCATCATCCAAATACGAAATCATGGTGATGTCCTGGATGATACTCAATGATTTTGACCTAATTATTCAGGATGATGTTTATCGTGTTGGACGGTTCAAACAAATAAGATCTTT
>NW_021467858.1:0-440 GCF_001605985.2 Dendrobium catenatum
ACATGAACACTTAATAATTTAAACGAACCAAACATGACACAAACAATAAAGCTCAAATCAAACTTGAACAAGCTGATAATAAATGAACACAAACATGAACAATCACATACTCGGCTCCGTTTGCAGCCCTAGATGAAATATCGATTCTAGAATTAATTTAATTAAATTTAGGTTATACTAAAACAATTGTTTATCAATTGAAAAAATGACAGACTTTTTTTTTTTTTTTAACGGGATATTCACCCGCTGTCACCCCCGAAAGGGTGCTTGACGGTATGACTAATCCTCAACTGACCTAAAAGAGACACCTACCCAAAAACCTCCTGATCACCTTAAAAGGAGATGTCGCTCAAGGAGGATAGAACATAAATTGAGAGTTACTAATCGTATTCGTGTATGAACTAAGTTAAACAACGGTGGATAAAATGACAGAATTTAAA
>NW_021467859.1:0-293 GCF_001605985.2 Dendrobium catenatum
TTGACGCTCTCTTTTAGAACTTCCAACCAAACCCACCGCCACCACCATCTGATCAGGATCCTCTACTTTAGATTATCTTTGTATTGTAGCTTCTTTTTATCTTAGTGTTTGCTCCTCTTTTTGGTGTTGTCAAAAGGGGAAGAAGGTTGTTGTAGTTTGTTCTATGGTTAAATGAATTTCCCTTTTCTTTCGTACTGCATCTTCTTTTATTTGTTTTCTTCTTGTTCTTATGTTTAAATTAAATTTTTTAAAAAAATGCCTTTAACACTTGCTTACAACAAATATTATTTGAC
>NW_021467860.1:0-1444 GCF_001605985.2 Dendrobium catenatum
TTGGTTAACGACACCAGAATTCCGTCAATGGACTTCTACACAAAGTTAAATTTCTATCTATTGTTGAATTTCCTCCTGTCGCTGAATTTTTGCTTTACAGGACTTTGGACGGACTTCTACCCGACGTCGGACTTCTGCTCATCAGCGAACTTCACCTTGTCGTCAAACTTCTGCTCGTTAGCGGACCTCTACTCGTCGTCAGACTTCTGCTCGTCAGCGGACTTCTACTCGACGTCGGACTTCTAATCGTCGATGAACTTTCATCGGTCTTCTGCCCGACAGTACTTCTCCTCTACGTCGGACTTCTGCTCGTCAACGGACTTCTACTCGACGTCAGACTTCTGCTTGCCGACAAAAACCTTTGTCGGTCTTCTACCCGACAGTACTTCTACCCAACGTCGGACTCCTCCTTGACGTCGGACTTCTGCTCGTGAGCGGACTTCTACTCGACGTCAGACTTCTGCTCGTTAGCGGACTTCTACCCAACGTCGGACTTCTGCTCGTCAGCAAACTTCACCTTTTCGTCAAACTTCTGCTCGTTAGCGGACATCTACTCGTCGTCAGACTTCTGCTCGTCAGCGGACTTCTACTCGACGTCGGACTTCTGCTCGTCAGCAAACTTCACCTTTTCGTCAAACTTCTGCTCGTTAGCGGACATCTACTCGTCGTCAGACTTCTGCTCGTCAGCGGACTTCTACTCGACGTCGGACTTCTGCCCGTCGACGAACTTTCATTGGTCTTCTACCCGACAGTACTTCTCCTCTACGTCGTACTTCTGCTCGTCAACGGACTTCTACTCAACGTCGGACTTCTGCTCGTCGACAAAAACCTTTGTCGGTCTTCTACCCGACAGTACTTCTACCCGACGTTGGACTCCTCCTTGACGTCGGACTTCTGCTCGTGAGCGGACTTCTACTCGACGTCAGACTTCTGCTCGTTAACGGACTTCTACTCGTCGTCAGACTTCTGCTCGTCGATGAACCTTCGTCGGTCTTCTACCTGGCGCTGCACCTTTACCTGACTACAGACTTCTGCTTGCCGTCAGACTACTAACCGTCGTCGGACTTCTGCCCGTCGACGGACTCTCGTCGGTCTTGTACCCGACATTGTACCTCTACCCGTCATCGTACTTCTGCGTGCCATCGGACTACTAATCGTCGTCGGACTTCTGCCCGTCAACGGACTTTCGTCAGTCTTCTTCCCGACGATGCACCTCTACCCGACATCGGACTTCTCCATGTTATTGGACTTTCTCTCGTCAGTGGACTTCTACTCATCGTCAGACTTCTGTTTGTCGATGGACTTTCGTCGGTCTTCTACCCGACTCAGTGCTTCTATTAGACACCGGACTTCTTCCTGCCGTCAGACTACTACCCGTTATCGGATTTCTGCCCGTCGACGAACTTTCATCAGTCTTCTGCCCGATTTTCCCCGACATCAGAAT
>NW_021467861.1:0-202 GCF_001605985.2 Dendrobium catenatum
TTAACTAACATAGTAGCCACTATCTTATAGTTAGTTTGACATAGGCTAATGGGCCTAAAATTAGAAGTAGTCAAGGGATTCTTAATTTTAGGAATTAAGACAATCAAGGTATCTTTCCATTCCTTATTCATACGGCTGGAATTAAAGAAACTCGTTACAGAATTCCATAGAGTTTCCCATACAATATTCCAATAGCTCTTAT
>NW_021467862.1:0-262 GCF_001605985.2 Dendrobium catenatum
CATTCCTTCTTCATCACAAACAGTAAGAACTCGAAGGCTTCGATCCTTACACCTGTGCCCCGGCGTATACCTCTCGTCACATCTGAAACAAAGCCCTTTTTCCCTCTTCTTCTGTAATTCTGTCTCAGTGAGCTTCTTGAAGTTATCCCCACTCCCTCCTCCTACTGGCTTCTCCTTGGTGATCTCATTATTGTTGACTGATGTAGGCCATTTTGATGCTAAAAAAGTGGTCGTAGTCTTGTAAGAGCCTCCTGAGCTGCTG
>NW_021467863.1:0-1242 GCF_001605985.2 Dendrobium catenatum
CAACATATTTTATTTCTCCTAAATTTGTAAAAAAAAATGCATTATCTCATGATTTCATAAATTTTTATCGTGCATGTTTGGATATCTTATAGATTTGATCATTCTGAATAATTTGATATGATTTTATTGCATTTTAAATAAAGTATTGAATGTTATCAAATACATGATATGATAACTTCACGTGATACCATACTCATTCATGCGATTCACTGATTGAGAGTCATAAGGAGCTGTAGATCGATTAGGAGTTATAAGGAGTCAAGGTGACTTATTCACATGATTCAAGAAGAGTTATAAGGAGTACATTGATTGGGAGTTATAAGGGGCGCTGGTTGGGATTCATAAATGCATGAGCAAGATATTTTTAAGATATACTTATTGAATATTTGAATACTGATACCGACATTGCTACAAGCACTGTATTATTATTATGACTAACACCAATACTTTTTACTGTCATGACCACTATTTAACGTTAATTATCATGATTTAATAGTATATTGCATTAGTATTATTGAATGTTACTAATACTATGACAGATGATATAATTGATTGAGATGTGATGAACTATATATGGATAAATTGATACAAATAATCAGTATAGACATTGATGCATATATTTATTTATATGATTTATAGTATATTGTTCTCTTTTATCTTGTATTGATTTTAGTTATATTATTATTTTTTACTTGCTAGGCTATATGCTCATCACGTGATTTTACATATTTTTAGGAAAGGGTATGAATCCTATGATATAAGGCTCCGAACAAGATAAAAAAATGCAATCATATTTTTTTTCATTGTTCATTATTAGTGATACATCGTCAATGAAATCATCTTTATCGGGCACGAATCTCGAGGCAAAAACCAACCAGAAAATTTCAAAAATTGAATCCGGGAGCACTTGAACTTCGATTTCAGCGAGCTTACAGTCAAACTGAGCGTCTCAGAAATACAAACCCAGCGACACCAAATTCAACTCAATCCAAGTCCAAATGAGTCTGAATTGAAGACTCGAAGTGCTGTTAGAAGGTTCGAATCACAATTTAAGTTACCAAATGGTCTCCGATTTTAACGAGATTATACTCGAATTGAACGTCTAGACAAGACGAATCCAACGAGCCCAATATCACTAAATTCCGACATAACTAAGGCCTTCAAATGTATGATGAACGGTGCACGATCAAGGGATTCAATATCGTCCGTCCATTCAAACCACTCCCAATTCGCCCCTAATCT
>NW_021467864.1:0-287 GCF_001605985.2 Dendrobium catenatum
TTGTATATTCACACTCTCCAAGTATCGACAGAGAACCATCGTCTGTTCACACTCTCCAAGTGTTGGCAGAGAACCGTCGTCTGTTCACACTCTCCAAGTGTAGGCAGAGAACAGTCATCTGTTTACACTCTCCAAGTGTCGGCAGAGAACCAGATATTCTTCAAATATCTGCTGACGAGCAATCTAGAAAAATAAGAGGAAGAGTGAAAAACACAAATCACACTGAGATCCTTACCATTGAGTAACCTTGTGAACCCTTCACACTCCACTTGCAAGAAATCAATCTC
>NW_021467865.1:0-691 GCF_001605985.2 Dendrobium catenatum
ACAAGACAAAAGTTAACACATAATAAATAAAATTAATGATGGAAAGAGTAAAACTACTGCTAAAGAAAAAATGCTACAAGTATAAAACAATTAGTACACTACTTAAAGCTAGAGTAGAGAACAACTACTAGCTAGTAAGTGTCAAAATAACAACGACTGCATGCTAGCACTGAAGCAAGGCTGGCAAAACAAGACGTTGATGCTAGTGTCAAAACGATAAAGTGTGTAAAGATATGTTCTCACTACTCAGATTCCTTGGACACTATGATCAATGATCGCTAGTGTTGGTAGACTGAACCCTACAGTATTCCCGGGATGATGGAACCATGGGATCTTGATCAGGTCTACCTTCACCCCCCACAACTAGGGTTTAGAACATTCACACACTGTTGCACACACATCTGCACTTCATGCACATACTAAATGTAATTTTATCCTTAATTGAGAGTGATCTTTTACGCGTTAGAATGGGTAATTAACTATGAGGACTTGCGCTTATAGGAAGTAGGACTCAGATCTAATAAACCATAACACTATTCTCATGAGAAATCTGGTTAATTTAAAACTCAATCTATCTCAGAAAAATAAGGACCTTAAGCTTGTGAAAGCGAGGTTCACGCCTTCTTTTTCTGAGCGGAACAAATATGTTTAAGCGGCTCTTTGATTGCAAGTATTTCAAATACATTTACAT
>NW_021467866.1:0-264 GCF_001605985.2 Dendrobium catenatum
ATTTAGAATACATTATTGTTATATTATTATTGCAATTGTGATGTTTTCTTGTTTTGTATTTCACTTATCAATTAATATTTATGCACTTAGAATGATTTAAAATTTTAGATTATTGATTTTGGAAAGAATACAATTATTCTTGAAAATTGTACAAATGTACAAAAATCAAAAGAAATGCGCAAAGATTTGCAATGTGGAAAAGAGGCACAAAATAAGCCCAAAAAGTAAAAAGATGCACAAAAATGTGCCATAAATTTAAAAAAG
>NW_021467867.1:0-290 GCF_001605985.2 Dendrobium catenatum
ACACTTCAAGGGATTCATTTTCAAATCGTAGCAGCGCAACCGTTCAAAAACAACACTTAAGTCACACAGGTGAGCCTCTTTGACCTTGCTCTTGACAACTAAATCGTTAATATAGCATTCAACTTGATTGTGAACTAAGTCGTCAAATATATTGGTCATGGCCCGTTGGTAGGTTGCTCCGGCATTCTTTAAGCCAAATGGCATTACCTTATAACAAAAGATTCCAATAGGGGTTCTGAACGCCGTATTTACCTTATAACCCGATGAGCCATCCATGAATGAGAAAATGG
>NW_021467868.1:0-794 GCF_001605985.2 Dendrobium catenatum
ACTGATGCTTTAAAATTATGCAAAACAATTTTTGAATAATAAAGCAGAAATAATATAGGCTAAAATCAATAAATAATGTTCCAAGGTCTTTTTTGCAATCCATATTTCTTGCAAGCTCTTTGGTCTAAGGATTTTGCATATGAGCTGATCATTTTTTGCGGGAAGTTTGAGTTGATTGTTCTTTATCTTATATTCCTTTTTTGGGTGCTGGCTACTTGCAGCCCTAGCATATTATTAGGGTATTTTGTTAATCTTAGTATAGGAAACTATCGACTCTTAGGTTTTATTTTAATTATTTTTATAGCTCTATCGAACATTAAAGAGCAGAATGTTCCCTTTAAGGATCTTATAACCCTTCTTTTATATTAACGTATAGGCCCCACCATGAGTTTCCCCTAAAAAAAGTGCTTAAATTGCATTTGTATTTTGCTAAAATCAGTCAAAAGTGCTGAAATTAATTCTAATATTTGTTAAAATTAATTTTTAATTGTCATACTATTATGTTAATTTTATTAATTTGTTATAATACTATTATTTATTATATCATCCGGCTCGACCGATCGAACCGGTTGAACCATGAACCTCTCCTTCATCTGGTTAGTTGTTCGGTCCACAACCTTGGATGAGGTTGCTAACATTATTTCAGGCTCAGAATATTAAGCATATATCAAATTTATTTCTATCTCAGATTTGCAATATAAAGATATTTGATGAAGAAGAAAATTCACTTAATTCTTTCATCATGAAATGCGAAGAAAAATGAATGAAAAGTTTGATAAGTGCTAAGGTGAATG
>NW_021467869.1:0-292 GCF_001605985.2 Dendrobium catenatum
TGCCCACACTAGGAGAGTGTGAAAGGACGAAGGGTTTTCTGCCTACACTTGGAGGGTGTGAAAGGATGACGGTACTCTGCCAACACTGGTAATAGTGTGATAGGACGAATGGTTCTCTGTCGATATTGGGGGAGTGTGAAAGGACGAACGGTTCTCTGTCGCACCGGGTAGTGGTGAAAAGAGTTTGTAAAGGCTTCTCCGCCTTGCTTTGAGTGCTAAAGGAGAGTCACTATTAGTATTAGTGCAATACTCAGAAGGTGCCTCTGGGGAGTGGATGTAGGTCTGGTTTTGA
>NW_021467870.1:0-362 GCF_001605985.2 Dendrobium catenatum
GCCTTGACCGGTAATGGGAGGGCGGCGACCCGTGGGCCGTGGGTCTTGGAGTTTGGCCGGCTGCAAGAGATGGAGGGAGAAGCTAGGGAGCTCGTAGCTTGGAGACCAGGAGGGTCGTCTCTGCCCCATACCTTATGGCCGCCCTTAGCTTTTTTTGTCAAACATGTTTGAAGAATAGCATGAATTTACCTCACATCCTGTGATGCCCTTGATCAGACTGCTGTTATTTAATACTTCTTTTGATGTTTTGGTTGCAGCCATTGGATGCAAATTCACCCAATTGGAGAGATGTGAAAAGGAGATAAAAGTTATTTGGTATTTGAGCTTTATTTAAACATCATATATATATATATATATATATA
>NW_021467871.1:0-276 GCF_001605985.2 Dendrobium catenatum
CAGACAGATATCAGAATCTTCGTACAGAAATCATAATTGGACAGTTCATAATAAAATAGATCAAATCAGAACAGATACGGACATATCAAATCAAAATCACAATTTATCAAATTTGCATAGAACATAGATAATAACATTTCAGAATATCTATTCTACTGCCAGATAATTTTCAATTTCACAGAAAAATCCAGTCGACTAAAAACTCCATCGAATCAAAAATATCCGGACAAAAATCTTCGAAATATAGTCAAAACGTGCACACCCGGCACGGCAATA
>NW_021467872.1:0-246 GCF_001605985.2 Dendrobium catenatum
TGTCTTTGGCTTCTAAGTAGTTTCTCCAATATTTTTAACTTGCATTTATTTTAAATGAACTCTAAAATAAAAACTTGTTATCTCTTTTTAATGTGTTAAAAACTATCCACTGAGAATAGTTTGATGCATCTTATAAAAATTATCGAATGATCTTAAACGCTTGTGAAATCATGTATGCCTCAAGTCTTCCTGATGCTAAAGAACATGGAAGGCTTTATGCCTTTATCTAACATTTGATGGTCATTG
>NW_021467873.1:0-257 GCF_001605985.2 Dendrobium catenatum
AATTGATTTCACCAAAATTTTTAAATAATGGTGATGCACAAGATTGTGCGAAATATAGAGGTATTAAGTTAATGTGTCATACTTTAAAACTATGGGAGCGAGTTATGGAGCATAGGTTGCGGCGTGATACTAATGGTCTAATGTTTCTCAAAATCAATTTAGATTCATGTCGGGTAGGTCGACTATGGAAGTCATACATTTATTAAGAGGTTTGATGTACAAATATAGAGAAAATAAGGAGGATCTACATATGATAT
>NW_021467874.1:0-271 GCF_001605985.2 Dendrobium catenatum
CACTTGCAACCAAAGACATGTAAGTGTGAAAGATTCGATGATTGACCCTTAAGGAGTTCTTAAGGAGTTTTATTCATCTTTGACCTAATATTTACCATATTTAAGACATAACACACCATGTTTATTGCTTCTGTCCAAAAATATCTAGGAAGGGTGTACTCAGCTTGTTAAGATAGTTGCTATTTGCATGCTTTACATTTTTGCAACTTATGAAGTTTTGATGATTCCAAACAGTATTGTTCAAATGTGTA
Source organism: Dendrobium catenatum (assembly GCF_001605985.2). Taxonomy (NCBI): domain Eukaryota; kingdom Viridiplantae; phylum Streptophyta; class Magnoliopsida; order Asparagales; family Orchidaceae; genus Dendrobium; species Dendrobium catenatum. The sequence goes on from NW_021467874.1 coordinate 252, forward strand.
GTTATCTCCTAACATTTTTT
>NW_021467875.1:0-214 GCF_001605985.2 Dendrobium catenatum
CTCTCGAGCAGCAGTTCGAGCTCGGACGTGCTCGCGTTGTCGCCAGTTCCGCGTCGTCGCCAATGCCGCTTCGTCACCGTCTGGCGTCCACGTCTGCTTCCAACGCCAACGTCCGCGTACGGCTTGAATCGGTTGCACATCTAAATTCGTCATCCCGAACTCAAAGTCCCATCCGGTGTCGAGAACCGTCATCACGAGCTTGTCCGTCATCTTC
>NW_021467876.1:0-292 GCF_001605985.2 Dendrobium catenatum
TTGTGATATTACAGCAATTGAAGATGCTCAGGTTGCATATCTTATCACGGTGGAAGGTAGCTGGGATAAGTCTAAGCTGCTGTCATGTTTTGGGGAGCTGCTGGTTGACAGAATTTTGGTGATTGAAATTCATAATGAGAGGAATACTGATTCACTTGAGCTTGTGAAGAATCCTATGGGTAAGACCATCTCTTCAACTGTTTATAACAGAATTTTTCTGTACGAAGATGATATATGTTGCAATATCTTGAATGTGTTTGAAACCTCGGGTTAGAATTTTCTGGTGGAGGAT
>NW_021467877.1:0-475 GCF_001605985.2 Dendrobium catenatum
ACAGAGAAGAGGGGGAGCGGGGGGGAGTCCGTCTGAGGGCGAGAGGGAGAGATTTCCGACTTCCCAGAGCCAGAGCAAATCCGAAAAAAAAGAGAGAGAGAGAGAGCGTGAGTGTCTCTCGAAGCTCTCGGCTTCGTTCTGAGTAAGTCGAGCACGCCGCTGAAAAAGGAAGCCCGCCAACTCTTGCCATCGCGCTTCAGCCTTCGAAAATTTCCTTAAGCGTCTTCCCCACTGCTCGACGTCTGTTCTAGACACAGAGGATCGCCTGCGAAGCGGGATTTCGGCCGAAGCAGCGATCTCGGTCGATCGTGGCCGTCGAGGTAACCTCTCGATTTAGGAAGTAAATTCAAAACGTGAAGAAAGTCAAATGGATCTTAATGGAATCAAATTGGGCTAAATCAAATTAATTTGGGTTAGGATCGGGTTAGGCTCGAGTTCGAACTTGACTCGACTTGAATCAAATTGGGTTCGAGCC
>NW_021467878.1:0-722 GCF_001605985.2 Dendrobium catenatum
AATCATCACCCTTACAAGACCGACAGCTCTATGTTAAAATAGGAAGGAGACGAAAAGGGAACCTTAGGCTAAAGAACGAACAAGGGTTGAACTTTATATTAACTGTTGGAATTATGTTCGAACCTAAGATTCAAATATTAAATGCAAAACTAGGTTCGAATCTCATTGGAACCTTGCTCACACAATAAACTCTTAGAAAAAAGGTTGAGTAGATATCAAATAGGATTTGAAACTCATTTACCTATTTAAATCATATTTAAACGCTATTAAACCTTCTTCAAACTATGTTCAACAATATTAAAAAAAGCTAAAAATATTATTCAAATTAGCCTCTATACTATTAAAATTCTTGTATGCATAGACTCTTTTTTTTAAATTCTTGTATGCATAGACATAATCATGTAGATGAGCTTAATTTGGGAGACTGATATAAATGCAATCATGGTGATACATGAGGAAAAAAAATTAATGGGGTTCATGTGAATTGATTTAGTGATGTAGTGGATCGTCGGAAGAATCGGACCTGCTTGAAGGATTTAATCCCAATCCAGGGAAGAAGAAGAACTGATGAGGACATCGATCCAAGGTTCAAACATGTGTATTGCCGGAAGCATCGCCGATCGATTGGCCACGATTCAGAGCTTATATTTCTAGTTGTTTATGCATTTTATTTTATATTTTCCTATTGTACCCTTATGTTGAGTTGAGTGATGTTGGGGCCC
>NW_021467879.1:0-216 GCF_001605985.2 Dendrobium catenatum
TTAAAATGAATTAAAAATTAAAAAAATAATAATAATAACAAATTAAGCTCTTCCTCACAATCTTTCTGATCAAAGAAGAAGAGAAATATCAAAGAATAGAACCAAAATTCCAGGGGAACTGGAATCTAACGCCACTGCCACCGCCGACAAACATTAATGCAAATTATATGTTAGATTCTCAATTATTTATGTCGTGATTAGATAATATAAGTTAGT
>NW_021467880.1:0-240 GCF_001605985.2 Dendrobium catenatum
ATAAATCATCTAATCCACCATTTCTTTTAATTTATAATCAATTACAATAATTCAATCAAATCCTAAAATAAATATCTCTAAAATCAATCCTAAAATACTAATATTTAAACTTAAACTAAAATCCCTCTTCTGCCCTTCAACAAATCAAATGAAAGCAATTCTAATTAAACTATCCTACATAGGACCTACTCAAAACTACACACTGTTACACATACTTTAGACTTGTTTGATTAGAATAAG
>NW_021467881.1:0-434 GCF_001605985.2 Dendrobium catenatum
TTGTTTAGAGAGGTTTAGTTGAGATTTAGGTGTGAACTATTATTCTCATGTTGACTTGTTTTAGATGGCTTTGCAAGTTTTGCACTTCAAATGTTTGATGAATTGCTCCCAAGAGGAAGTCATGGAGGTTTGCTTGCATTGAGGCCTTGTGTGTTGAACCTATTCATATGGAAGTCTCCTCGAAGCATTTCCTAAAAATTTATGAACAAAATCTGAGAGTGAATTTAGTGGTTTGATGATGTACCTATCGTGGTTTCTTGCTATCTAATGTTTCTTGCTATCTAATTTTAGTCATATCTATTTAATTATCAAGTGAAATTTTAATTCTTTAGGGAAGTGGTGATGGCTTTTGTTAACCATGGATAGTTTCATAAGATATAGATGAAATTTGTATGCCAACTTATGTTATTTGAAAGATGAGTTCCTTGCATATG
>NW_021467882.1:0-245 GCF_001605985.2 Dendrobium catenatum
AAACAAAGACAAAGCAAGATACAAGTGATCCTCAATTGGAGAGGAGGATTGTTTCTCTCCCAAATATCTAGAAAAGCAATCTAGAGCCAAACACCCAAGAACTCTCAAGAGAAAACAATAATAAGCATGAAAAACTCCCTCCAATCAGCCCCCTTACTAATACAATTAATTTTCTAATTTCAAACATCTCTCATTCAAATTTTCCCTCTCAAACTAGCCTTCCAAAACTCCTCCCCATTGCTCCA
>NW_021467883.1:0-501 GCF_001605985.2 Dendrobium catenatum
TGCACCTCAATGCTTTGACGTGTTGAAGGGGCTGAACCTATTCAATTGTGGAAAAGAAACATCAATTTAAACTAGTCAATCTTACCCACCGTTGTTTGTCCGGACGGTGAAGAGCCGGTTGGGCAAAGCATTAAATAGTGTATATATATTAAATACACTAGTCAATTAAATCTTGTTGATATCAAAATTGCATTAAATAGTGTATATATATTAACATGATGAGTAAACATATATTCCTAAATTTTGATAATATCACACAGCATGAAGATGTGTTGCAGCACATTTTTTGAACAGACAAGTCACATAATGGTTTGATAATAATTTTTTACTAACATGATGAGTAGTTTGTTAATTTCCCCTTTTGCATCAACTTCAATTACTAGTGTCACCAGGGGCGGAACCAGTCTTTTATCTTAGGGGGGGGGGCAAAATTTTCTTATTAATAGACAAATATTTAAAAAAAAAAAATGAGCACATAATTCAAAATGAAATCTTGTATTC
>NW_021467884.1:0-1009 GCF_001605985.2 Dendrobium catenatum
ACTCCACCACTAGCAGGTGCGATCCTAAGGGAGGGGATGGTCCGACCCTAAGGAGAAGGCGAAGAGCGTTAAAAAGTAAAAGAATTTAAAAAGGAAAGAACCGTGTTGCGAATCAAGAAGGAAAATTTCATTAATTGACAAAATGAGCTACATCAAGCATAGTATTTCTTAAGGAAACGCCCATTGATAGGTAGCATTGGGTGATTTCTTTTACAATCTACTAACTGATACGAGGCTCCTTCGTAGACAGTCTCTATGATGAAGGGTCCTTCCCAAGTGGGTTCAAATTTACCTCCCAACTTTCGATGGGCTAAGATAGGCCTCCGAAGGACCAACACCAAGTCTCCTACTTGGAAGGTCATAGGTCGCACTAGCTTATCATGGGCTTGAACCATACGGGACTTATATAACTCTAAACATTGTTAGCTTGGAGACGTCGCTCTTCAAGGCCTTCGAGTTCTTCCAACCACAATTTTGCATTTTGTTCATTTGTAATTTGATTCTGAACTGCAATCCTGAGCGACGGGATTTGTATTTCTAGGGGTAGAAAGGCCTCAGATCCATACGCTAGTGCAAACGGGGTGGATTAGGTCGGGGTTCTATAAGTGGTATGATAAGCCAATAAAGCTTCCACCAACCGCTCATCCCACTGTCGTTTGTTATCATCAATGGTCTTTTTAACAATTTGCACCAAGGTTTTGTTGAAGGAATCGACTAATCCATTTGCCCGAGGGTAATAGATCGTCGAGTATCTCCAATCAATATTATGGCGTCTTACAAAACTGTTGATTTTGGTAGACTTGAATGTGGACCCATTATCGGATATGATTCTACGGGGTACGCCGAATCGATATACGATATGGTCACGAAAGAATTTTAAGACATGATGTGATGTTACGTTGCGTAGGGGAATTGCTTCCGCCCACTTTGAAAAGTAATCAGTCCCTGCTAATATGAAACGATGACCTCTAACGAAGGGAGGGTCAATCGGCCCAATGATATCTGTGCC
>NW_021467885.1:0-259 GCF_001605985.2 Dendrobium catenatum
TCTCTAAGGGGCCTAGGGAGATGAAAGGTTTCATGATTAATGCTGATTTTCATGATATAGGATTTGTGAGACCTAGATTCACCTGGTGTAACAACAAGGAGGGGAACTCTCGTATCTGGGAGAGATTAGACAGGTGTTTGGCTAATTCTATTGTTATTCAGAAAATTCTGGTAGCAGTTACTAGACATCTTATGAGATTGGTGTCGGACCATGGTCCAATTATTCTTAAAATGGATGAAAAGGTGCAGTTCAAATCAAA
>NW_021467886.1:0-284 GCF_001605985.2 Dendrobium catenatum
GAATATGGATATCTTCTAATGTAACAAGAAAATTTTTATGTGAAGATAAGAAGTTGTTGAAGGATATAGAGTTGTTTATAGGGTATAAGGGAGGTTGTGAACTTACCTTATTTCCAGGAGATTGTTCAAATTCTTGGATCTGCTTTGGAGCACAGCTTGAGCTTGTACGTTTGGAGTAAACCTTTTCAAATCTAATGATAGCGTTGTCATTTGATTCCTTTTCTTGGGTTTCAGGTGGATTGTTCTAAGGTGGTGGAGGAAGGTCAAGAGGTGCTAGTTCATTT
>NW_021467887.1:0-1046 GCF_001605985.2 Dendrobium catenatum
TTTTACATGCACGAGTACGACGTCCCCAGCCAGTACAATAAGGGGGTGAACTCTTGTACACTTTGCATGCATAACATTTTCTCTTTTTTCTTTGATTCATTCATTTTTCTATCATTTTATATTCTTATAATTGTATACATATATCATATACATATATCTCTAATTTATCCATAGTTTATCGATGCTTTTCATTTTCACCTCCTAATTTCTTTTCATTTGTTTTCTTTCACATTTTGACACTTTCTTATTCTTAAAGCTTCAATCGTATTCAATCAATGCATTTAAAATTCTCCATAAGAATTAATTAATTATATGTACTATTACTTTTAAATTCGAAATGAAAATAAAATAATAAAAATTTATACATATAAATTACCCACTTTATTCCTCCCAAAACTTTAATCCTTGGATCAATCTCAACTTCGAGTTCCTACAACTTTTCCAAAATGTAACTTCTATAAAAACGTGCTTTTATAATAAAATTGAAATAAACTTTTATAATAGAAGAGTCACTTACAAAGGAAAAATGGAGATTTTTCTCAAAATCCCTAAACCCTTCTCTCCCAAAATTCCTTTCCCTTGCCTTTGATTCCTTCTTTTATCTATAAATTAATGTTTCTAAGGGTTAGAGAAATAATTAGGAAAAAATTTATACAAAAAAATTGCAAATCAAACCTTTTCCCTCTTTCCTCATCGTTCCTCTCGCTCGTTGCAAATTCTCCCAAATTAGTACTCCTTTAACTGTGGGAAAGAAAAGGAATAATTGATTCTTATGATCGCAGGAGATCATTCACTAAAATTGGAAAACGGAACTTACCTCGCTCTCGCACGAAGCCCTCGGTCGTCCGCCCGATCCTCCTTCCGTTTTGTTGTTCGTGAATAGCGACCCGTTCTGTCGCGGCTCTTAATAAGAGATGGGTGGCCGGTTTGGTTGAACCAGCCCCAACGGTTCATTACAGTCCTGATGACCTCATATAAAAATGAGGTCAACATATATCTACATGAAATAGCATTTTAGATCCAATATATAAATATACTTTTATTTA
>NW_021467888.1:0-224 GCF_001605985.2 Dendrobium catenatum
CAAAGAAGTCAGAATTTCCTTCAGAATTCGGAGAGGATATTTGTCCCTAGCAAAGCCGTCATTCTTCCTTCTACATCAACTTCTCTTAGAACTTTATCATAAGCTTTCTCTAAATCAAAAAATGTCATATGCAGGTCCTCCTTATTCTCTCTAAACCTCTCCATCAACCCTCTCAATAAATGAATAACTTCCACAATAGACCTACCCAACATGAATCTAAATTG
>NW_021467889.1:0-328 GCF_001605985.2 Dendrobium catenatum
GAATTTATTAATCTATTTTATTTATTTAAACTAAAATATTAAATCATTTTAAAAATAAAAAGGAGTATATTTTTAAATTTAAATATTTTCCTTTTAAAATCAAATAAAATATTTTCTCACAATGTCCCTATGCTCTTTTATTAAATTTTCAAACATTTCGATCATATTTGACTTAAATGTTTGGAAATTTTTTCCAAAACCCGATTCATTCCTCCATTTAAACCATCAAACTTGAATTGTGCTGATAATATACCCTTCTATTTCACCATCACTCTGAACAAAAGATCAAATATATCTAAAACGTGTATCTTATTAATGACTTGATCGC
>NW_021467890.1:0-206 GCF_001605985.2 Dendrobium catenatum
CCCTGTAAGAAAGTAGAGATAAACTCACTCCACAGATCGTTAGAATATCAATCAATTCAGGAGATGGTGGAAACTATAGCCCCGCTCACAAACTGAATTCATACACCATCACATATCCCGGGGGAGCAAAAAGGGTATGATTAGATCTTGTTAGCACCTTCATCACCAGATCATTAGGAAAATGAAATTTTTTCCTAAAGGAGATG
>NW_021467891.1:0-352 GCF_001605985.2 Dendrobium catenatum
TTCTCTTTTTCCTCCACCATCTGAGCCATCTCTATCATATTTCTTACTCGTCTAGGCATCAATACCCTGAGTTCTTCCTGTATGTGCTCCCAAAGCCCCTTCATGAAATTTTCCTCCAACCCTTCCTCAGAGATTCCCCTTCATCTCCCTGACAGCAGCTCAAACTTCTCCTAGTACTCTATTGTCCTCTCATGAGTTAAGGCAAAGAATTGCTCATGGAGGTCCACGACCCGTATGACTTGGAAACGTTCTAAAAAGCACTCCTTATCTCCCCATGAGTAGATCGAACACCTCGCCTCCCCCATTGGAACAAGGCGAAGGCTTTCCCTTCCAAACGTAGACCCGCCGCCAT
>NW_021467892.1:0-364 GCF_001605985.2 Dendrobium catenatum
GGTTCTCTGCTTATTTCAGGAGGAAGCAAAAGGAGGTTTTGTAAAGGCTTCTCCATCTTGCTGTTGGTGTAGAAGGTGAGTCACTGAGTTTAGTGCAACACTCGGAGGGTTCCTCCATAAAGTAGATGTAGGCTAAGTTGACTTAACCATTATAAATTTCTATATTCTTTACTGCTACTTTTCTGCATTTAATTTTTGCACGTTTTTTTTTTATGGTAAATTTTGGTTTAGTTAAGTTTGTGTTTTTGATTGAATGATTTTTCAAAATACTAATTCATCCTAATGAACTTTCAAGTGGTATCAGAGCGGGATTCATAAAAATAAGTTGTTGAAAACTTTTAAATTTTGATCCATAGCTAACTCC
>NW_021467893.1:0-331 GCF_001605985.2 Dendrobium catenatum
GAAGAAATAAGTAATGATTTCTTATAGAATAATTTTTTAGCAAAATAATATAATATAACAAACTGTAGGCAAAGATTGAGAAGGAAAACTTTAAATCCTTCTCTTTAAAAATTCCTTGCTAAGCTAAGGCTTCATTTAGGACAACTTTTATCTTGCTTTCTAAAATAATTTTTTAGTACAAAAATTTTTAATTCAAGAAGCTTTTATATTAAAAGGCTATTTTAAAAAGCAGCAAAAAAATTATCCCAAACGGAGCCTAACTTCAATGCTATAGCAAGGAAAAAAAGCCCAAAATGAAGACACCAACAAGAAAATTCAAGTCAAGTCCAAA
>NW_021467894.1:0-220 GCF_001605985.2 Dendrobium catenatum
ATGATTTTTTGTGTTTTGTTGTACTTGTGTTGTATTTTTTTTTGTGTTAGTTTCTTATTTTTTTTATGTCTTGTTGTGTTAAGTGCTTATGTTAAGTGTTTTGTTTGTATTTTTTTTGTTGTATTTAGATATTATGAAATGTGTAATCCTTTCATAACTATCAATGCATTTCGTACTTGTTTCAATGTTGATTTGTTATTGAAATGTCGTTAATTTTTAT
>NW_021467895.1:0-305 GCF_001605985.2 Dendrobium catenatum
AGGGCAATCTTCTGAGCAATATTCAATGATTTGAATTAATCGTACAGGATGATTTACTATCAACCTGGATTATATGAACAAAAACCTTCTAATCATCTTAGTTGATTGAGTTAAATTTAAATTGATCGTACAGGATGATATTTATATCATCCTAGATGATAAAGTTGGTTTGTTGTAATTAAGAGCTATTCCGAAGCTCTTCTATTTAAGACCTCTTGGTCTACCCAAGATATAATCTTTTGTTGTTGTTCTGACCTAAGAGAGCTAGGAGGAGAGCGAGAGCAAGGGAGAGAGAGAGAGAGAGA
>NW_021467896.1:0-350 GCF_001605985.2 Dendrobium catenatum
GATATTTTTAATTATAATTATAATTTCTCTCATCTTCCTCTCCACTCAAGTCACCCAAGTGTCCCTCATGATTTAGTCTCTTTCTATCTTCACTTGATTGTTGTAGTTATAAATAAACTCAAAATTATCATTTTCCCTCTCTCAAGAATATGTTCACTATAATAATGCTCTCATTGAAATTTTCCATTCCCGGGTCCTCAACCACATAATTACCTTGTTCAAACCCGTTCTCATCGATTCAGATGTTATGATCGATCATCCATAGTTTGTTAATCTTGCCCAAAAAAGTCATAAAAAAAAGAATCAAAATCTTCATCTTTATATGGCCCAGCTCTGTCTTGATCCACGCC
>NW_021467897.1:0-370 GCF_001605985.2 Dendrobium catenatum
AAAAATATCTTTTCTTCGTAATGTATGGGGATTTCTTCGATACCAAAGCTTCAAGCAAAGATGAAGTTGTTGCACAGGGGTGCGAATTCCAACTTGTTTTTGTAGCATCCTTCGTACATTTCCTGTAATAAATCTGGGCATTCTTGTAGGCACTAACTCCCTACGTTCGGTGGGCCTGTAGAGCCAATCTCGATTCTCTTCATCTCCGCGCTCTCCAGATTTGTAAAATATAGTTCCTGATCTACTCCTATTTCTTCGAGGAGGCACATAAAATATTACAAGTTCTTCGATATTATGCACCTCTCGATGGATGATTTCCTTAAAATGTCGTCAGGGAATACGCGTGACTACACATTCATTGTCTGAGATT
>NW_021467898.1:0-249 GCF_001605985.2 Dendrobium catenatum
AGAATATATTCAATTTTTGAGGAAGAATTTATAAAGATTATGGGAGAAATGAGTATAGATTTTATCTCGACTGATTCTTTAAAGTTTATAGTCAACTACATAGAGAAAAAGAATCAAAACCATCCTTGGGTTGTTCACTTTGATGCAACAGAAGGTAACATTTAATGCAGCTGTAAGAAGTATGAACCCATGGGATTGCTGTGTTCTCATTATTTGAGGGTTTTTAAACAGTTGGATATGGCTAAATTC
>NW_021467899.1:0-900 GCF_001605985.2 Dendrobium catenatum
TTATGTAAGCATAAACCGAATCAAACGAAGCCTAAGTCTTGCTTCCACATTTTGAGTGAGGCAAGCAAAAAAAATCATTTGGGATAATCCATGGTTTCGTTTGAGATGGTCTTCTTACTATTTAAAGCAGCTTTCAAGTAGAACACATTATCTTTATTTGACGACAACTGATATTAGTCATAGACTACAAACAATATTGCCTTCAGTGCCAATGCTAATTCTTGGCGTCACCATTAATATCAACATATGTTGTCACTCACTATCACATCCAAAGTAAGCTATCTGAAGTTACCGTCAAGATGGGTGTCCGTCATCATCAATAAGATCAACATTAATTACCACCGACGATAAAAAAAATAAATAAGTTGTTTTATAAATATTACTTGTAAATCATTTGTTTACCCCAAAGCCATAGAAGAGTCCATGAATGTCACCTCCCAATTTTTTCATCAACCATACACCCAAAATGACCCAACTCACTCATCACTTGGAGAGATTATTACGTGAGGACCCCGAACGTGTCTGGAGGCCAATCCGGACGCATCATGTCACCCAATGCACTGTATATTGGGTGACATGGGGCATCCGAATTGGCATCATGATAAGGCTGCAAACAAATCGAGCGTTCGACGAGCTGCTTGTGGCTCGGCTCGATAAAGGTTTGTTCATGTTTGTTTGTTAAGATAAACAAATGAGTTTAAACACTCTTGATAAATACTCGATAGCTAAATGAAAAAGCTTGAACACCATGTCGTTCTGCTCATTTATGTTCACGAACAATCTCACTTAGAAGCTCGTGAACAAACTCACTTAGAAGTTCGATTAGAATTCGACTAATAAGCTCTATTAGAGCTCAATTAGTGTTTTAAAAATAAATACTATTAAATCTACTAATTTAAT
>NW_021467900.1:0-249 GCF_001605985.2 Dendrobium catenatum
ACTGCTAGCCGACCAGATATCATGTTTAGTGTTTGCATGTATGCTAGATTTCAATCTGATCCAAAAGAATCACATTTGACAGCAGTGAAAAGGATTTTAAGATACTTACTAGGATCTCAGAACTTAGGAATTTGGTATCCAAAGTTTAGCTCTTCATTTGAAATTATTGGTTATTCAGACTTTGATTTTGCAGGCTGTGGGGTGGATATTGCTAAGATAGTTGCTATTTGCATGCTTTACATTTTTGCA
>NW_021467901.1:0-598 GCF_001605985.2 Dendrobium catenatum
ACCAGTTGGTTTGTAACTTGGAAGATCTCCTGTTGTTTCCTAAAAGATTTCTGTTTTTGGTAATATCGGCCGGGACGATATATCCAAAACCAAAAACCCTAATTAGGGCATCCTCATTAAGGCAGTCGTCAACAGATCGGCATGGATGATATTTGTATCGTCTAGGATGATCTGCTCAATTCAGAAAGAATCAACCGCCATAATCAATTTTGGAATTCTTTGTTTTATGAAATCGGCCAGGATGATATTATTGTCGTCCAGGATGATCTAAATTAATTATGTCTAAATTAATCTGGTATCTTTGGAAAGCATTAATGGTTGATTGATACGATCACATCGTCCAGGATGATCGCATGATCGGCCAAGACGATGGCCTGGACGATATACATCGGACAGCTTGTATTCAGGGCGATGATCAAGACGATTGAAATTGGTTTTAAACTAATCGGCCAGGACGATTGTGAGATCGGCCTGGATGATGTAACCAATTTTCTTCTGATCGTCTCAAATCATCCCAGGCTGATGAGTTGAATTTGTATTGATCGGCCAGGACGATATACCAATCGTCCTGGACGATAATGTCGGCAACTTGCATTAA
>NW_021467902.1:0-215 GCF_001605985.2 Dendrobium catenatum
TGATACGATCATATCGTCCTGGACGATCGCATGATCGTTCAGGACGATCAATTCAAAAACCTTGATTACTTCAGGACGATAAATATCGGTCAGCTCGAATTCAATGCGATGGTCTGGACAATTTTCCTCTGATTTGAACTGATCGGTCGGGACGATCGTGAGATCGGCCTGGACGATTAAGCCAATTTTCAATCGTCCAGTTTTGCATCTAGGGC
>NW_021467903.1:0-676 GCF_001605985.2 Dendrobium catenatum
AAAAAGCGTGGCGTATTTTAAATACGTCAATTATTTTAGCGAATTTGCTTCTTTTTAAATTATTAACTAAATCTGCTCCTTTTGTTAATTGTCATTATTAATGTGCTCCTCCCTAAAAATTAGTTACACTTTCTTATCTTAAATTGGTGTTTTTACAATTAAATGGAAGAAAAATATGAAGAAATCAAGGCTTCATTTGAGACAACTTTCTTATTACTTTCTAAAACAATATTTTAATTTTTTTTTTCAAAAAAAATTTATACTAAAAAGCTGGTGAAGAAACCAGTAAAAAATCGTCCCAAATGAAACTTAAGTGATGCTAATAATGATTGTAGAATGATACTGTATGTAGCTATAAATTAATTATTATCAAGGGTGGTGAAATGATTTGGACCTATTCCCAAGATTATTGACATTGTAGCATAAGGATGAGGATATTAATTTAAGTTGAAGTTTATCATCTTTTTCTATTTTGAAATGTTGGTTTTGTAAATCGATTTCATCAAATTTATTTACACAAGTTAGACTATTTTATGAATATTTTTTTTTATAATTTTAAGAGCTCTGAAATTGAAGTATAAAATGATTTATATAAAATTTAAGCTGAAAATTGAACAAATATAATAATTATAGTTATATTTTATATTTTTTATTTCAAAATATCTTAATCCATTAA
>NW_021467904.1:0-3176 GCF_001605985.2 Dendrobium catenatum
TAAGAGTCTAATGCTCATTTAAATTTAATAAAAAAAATGTCATTTCTAATATTTTCTAACCAAGTATTTTTAGGTCTACCTCTACATTTCATAATATAGGTTGGATCTCATATATCTACACCCTAACAACACGATCAAATTGCCGATGTTTTATGTGACCAAACCATCTAGGTCTACCTCCTAGTTGACTTAGTCAACCGGGTTGACTCAGGGTCCAAGCTCGGGCTCGATAGACTCGACTCGACCCCGCAAGCCTATTGGAGAGGGTCTTGGGGTCTGACTTGCTCAATTTGACCAAGTCAACCCTTTGACCAAGGTTTTGGGCAAAATCGAGGTCAACATCTGCCTCTAAGAGTAAAGCCACTCATCCACTTGAGCATCCTTATCTCAATAACACTTAATCTAATTTTGTGCTTCCCTTTTAATGCCCATCATTTTGCACTATAAAACATTACAGATCTTGCCATCGCCTTCTTAAAATTTTCCTTAATTTGATTAATACTTTTCTAATCAAATAATAGGCATGCTGCAATCCTCTACTACAACCATCCAACTTGAATTCTACTAATAATGTCCTCATCCATTTCACCATAGCATTGAACAATAGACTCGAGATATCTAAAATGTGCACCCTTTTTCAATAACAAGATCACCCAATGTCATGAATCCACTATTATATCTTTATTACTACTAAAATTATATTATATGTATTCAATTTTAGATTTACATAAATAAAAACCTTTAGACTCTAAGGTTGACCTCTTTAATTCACTTTTTCTAAAACTCCCTCTCTAGTCTTGTCAACAAGAAAAATATCATAAAAAAAAGCATACACTAAGGTACATCCTCCCAAAACTTTTTTTTTCTAGAGAGCACTACCAGGGTTTCCCTCGCACTCTCCTATGGGGTTTTCTTTGTGTGATGGTGTCCTCTTCTTTGTGGCGATTGTCAGGTAAGCATTCTATTTTTTCTTTATGGATTTGTTTTCATTACCTTTATTTTTTCCTTTTTGTCTGATTGTGTTTTATTTAATTTTTCTCTTGCCTTAGCTTTGTTGTGATTTTCCGATGGCTGCTCCTACTCAGGTGGTTCCCCCTATCAGTTTTGCAACAGATAGTGTTGCATTTTTTATCCTAGGTTTCTTAATGGTGGTTCTAAAATCTGATCTTAAAGATGTTATTTATGCTTCTGCCTCTTCATATGGTTTTCATGATCTCAAGCCTACTAGTCATTATGGGATGATGGTCTTGTGGGTATCAAAAGAGGAGATGATGGCTTTTGCCTCTCCTCACCAGTTTGCCTAAGTTCGTAAATATACCTTGCATAGAGCTAAGCTTGATTTGATTCAACAATTCTTTTTTAACCTCAAGCTTTCTAAGAATTTTTTTTATTACTATTATGGATTATTGTTATATTCACATCAAGCTAGAAAAAGATATGGACTATTGTTGAGTTTTCGGTCATAGATCTTACTTCGAGTGAAATTGCTTCATGAAACTAATTAAATGGTCTTCCTTGTTTGATATTTCAGTTTAATCATCTATTGTCCCAATTTGGGTCTATTTTCCAAAACTTCAGCCTCATTTTTTCCACCATAATTGTTTTTATCTTGGTTAGTTTGTTTAGTTGATCCTTACAAATCAATAATGCTACTATTATTGGCTTCCGACCCTCTATTATAAGAGTTATGGTTGAACTTGATATCATCGGTATCTGGTTGGGTCCTAAAAAAATATTAGAAACTTCGGCATATGGCAGCTTCATTTTATGCTTGTATTTTTTAGGGACTTCTTTTATTGCAGTATTGTTATGCCTCTTGAGATAGCTCGGGCTATGAATGACTGATCTATTTGGTTATGTGTTCATGTGATTTCCTTACATTTACCCATTTGTATCAGTAATTATTTGACCATTTTATTAAGTGAGTACAAGGTGTTTAATGAGGTTTTTTATATTGCTAAAAAAACAAGGGGATGTTCATTATTTCTGTTGGAAAGTATTCCACCTTTTTTTACGTAAACTCGTATTGGTCACAACTTATATCATGCTACAACATTACTTGTTTTTTCCACGTGTTATTGTGCTTGTTTCCCTTTTCCAGTCACTTTCTCTTACAAGTTCAGTGGACGAGGTTTTTTTTTTTTTTTTTTGAGAAGGTTACTACTTTTAGCATGAAGGCTGTGCTGAATTCCTTTTTTCTGCTCTTCCATTTTTGGATGTTGCCTACTTGCAACCCTAGATTGTTGTTAGGTGATTTTGTAATTCTTAGTGTAGGAGACCATCGGCTCTTAGATTTTATTTTGAATTTTGTTATAGCTCTGTCGAGGATTAGCAAGATGAAGGTCCCTTTAAAGATCTTGTAACATTATTTTATAAAAATGCATAGGCCCCTCCGTGGGTCCCCCAAAAAACAAAAATAAAAATAAAAAAAAGCTTTTTCGGTGAACTAGGAAAGAAAGCAAAAAAAAAAAATAGTAGAAATTACGAAGATTAGCTATTCAATGATTTATTATGAATGTAGAACACCATATGTTTTAGAGTCAGATATAATGAAAGTAGGCCAACAGAATAGCCCATATGTGTATATATTACAATTTTTTATTATGCCGCTCCATGAAAATTTGATTCATTATAATTTACAAATCAACATAAATTTATTTATTTATATATTTTTATAATGAATTCTGATATAAATATAGGAAGTAAAACTTTCTCTCTCTGCCATTGTGAATTTCTTAACCCACAACAGAAATAATTTCCATTATTCAACCTTCAAAAATTTAAGATTCCTTCATTAGTTTTGAGCATAGTTTATTATCAAAACAACTGATTTAATTGAATAGAAAATTAATTACTTAGGCAACAAATTTCTTAATGTATAAGTAAGAAAATTATTATTGTAGTTTTCAGAAGCCTCATATGTCTTATGCATCATGAAGAATAATGAAAAATCAAACGTTAAAATAATAAAAAAAAAAGTCACCAAAAGCCATTATAATAAATGCTAGAAGTGATGACTTGGTCGGCCGGATTGACGAGTTAAACTTCTGAAGAATTATAAAGAAATTTCCCAAACTTTTCTCTCCAAATTAATATGGTTCGCCAGATTAAATCCTATATATATGGGATAAAACATTGCTTTTCCCATCACAACATCACATATAACTTCTCTTCTT
>NW_021467905.1:0-309 GCF_001605985.2 Dendrobium catenatum
AGATCATATGATATTTCCCCTTGAGTTTGACTACGATCGATAATCCGGATAAAATTAGAATTCTGAAATTTGAACCCATTAGAGAACGATATGATCACCTCCTGAGGCGATATATTGTTCATAATGACGTGTTCAATTTTGAATTTTAAAAATAAATAGTACCAAAAATAATTAAATATTTTTCAAAATTATATATACTTAAATTATATTTTTCAATCAAACAATAGGTCAAGTTGACCCAACCACTACAAAATCTGGTGTGTTCTTTCTGTATTATTCCTGCACTTTATTTTTTGCATATTAATTTTT
>NW_021467906.1:0-2455 GCF_001605985.2 Dendrobium catenatum
CAAATTTACCATAGTTTGCCTCCGATTGCAAAATCTTAAAATGGTCCATGCTACTTCCAGTTATATATTTATGATACAGATGCTGAAACAAATAATCGATTGAATATTATTAAAGATTTAAATCTTTCAGAGGAATTAGTAAAAAAATTAATGGATATACTTTCTGGAAACCCGTACTCTCAGTTTTTTAGATCTTTAAGTAATAGAGGTATATTAAAAAATCTTCAAATAGACATTAGATCTGATGTCAGATTAGATCAAAGAGTTTATAATGCTCCTACTATGTCACAAGTAGCAGCAATATGGATTGAAGGCAACAGTACAGATTTCATTGAACGGGACATCATATTAACTTCACATTCAGGGACATACCAAAAGATCAAGCATTACTTTGGATGTTATGACCATTTACAATATCCTATTCTATTCCCAAATGGAGAAGTTGGATGGCATCAAAATATAGATCGATCTTCCAATTTTGAAAGAAGAAACGAGCAAATATCGGTTCAAATTATAAGGCCATCCTTGATAGAGGAAGAGCTATTTAACCAAGAAGAAAATGGTATGTTATTAAGTGTACTATTTCAATTTATAATTTTTATAATTATTTAATTAATAATTAATACAATTCAATTTTAAATACTGCAGGCATTAAGAAGTCATAAAAAAAAGAGTTTCATGCAGGGAATATTATAGTTATAAGCTCCAAATTCGAGAAAATGATAAATCAGTTATTCTATATGCTGGTAGATTACTACATCAATATGTTGTTGATATGTACGTGAAGATTGAAACAAGTCGATTAGATTTTTCAGACAATAACAACATTCAATACGATCTGATTTGTACAAAGGGATTATTGATAGTGTAGCAGCTGGGGAAACACTAAGTAATAATACTGGTCAAAAAGTTATTCTTCCACCATCATTCATTGGCAGACCTCGTGATATGAGGCGAAGGTATTTAGATGCAATGGCTCTATGTCAGTGCTTTGGAAAACCAGACTTATTTATTACAATGACATGCAATCCAGATTGGAAAGAAATTCATAATGAGTTAAAGCCAGGCCAAATGGCACAAGATAGACCCGACCTAACAACACGTATATTTATGTCTAAATTACAAGATTTAAAGGATTAATTATTCAATAAATCTATTTTTGGAGGTGTAGCTGCTCATGTATATGTTGTAGAATTTCAAAAAAGAGGGCTTCCACATGCTCATTTTTTGATTATCTTGAATACTGCGTTTAAAATAATAGTTCCATTTCAGTTTGATAGAATTGTTTCTGCAGAATTACCAGATCCTTCAAAATATAAGAGGCTACACGAATTAGTTGTAAGACATATGATGTATGGTCCATGTGGAAACTTAAATAAGAATAATGCTTGCATGAAAAAAGGATTATGTAAGAATAAATATCCTAGATCTTTCTCAACCCAAACTGTAATTGGAGATGACTCATATCCAGTTTATAGGAGAAGAAATGATGGCCAACAAGTAAAAGCCAGAAACAATTTTTTAGATAATCGTTGGGTTATTCCTTATAATCCATATTTATTATCTAGATATAATTGCCATATAAATGTTGAGATATGTTCCGGTATTAAAGTAGTGAAATATATTTATAAATATATTTATAAGGGACATGATAAGATTTCAGTGTCATTTTCAGAAAAAAAATGAAGAACAACCTTTTGATGAGATTCAACAATATCAAGATGGTAGATGGGTATCAGCACTAGAAGCACTTTGGAGAATATTTGAATTTGACTTAAATGAGATGTATCCATCAGTGTGTAATTTACAACTACATTTAGAAGATCAGCAATCAGTTTATTATAAAGACAATCAGAATCTATTTGATATCTTAAAAAGCAATGCTGGAAAAAAAAACTATGTTGACCGAGTTCTTTCATCTTAATAAAATTGATTCAGAGGCAAATAAATACCTTTATAGAGAAATTCCTGAGAAATATGTGTGGAAAAAACCAAGAAAATATGGAAGCGAAGACAAAGATATGAACAAATAGGTCGTATAAACACAACAAATCCATTAGACGGAGAAAGATATTATCTTATAATATTGTTAAATCATGTGTATGGACCAACATTATTTTTTGATTTATTACAAGTTCATGGAATTCATTGCTCTACTTTTAAAGAAGCTGCAGAGAAGCATGGTCTTCTAGAAACAGATCATTATATATCAGATTGTTTGAATGATGCAATAATTTATCAAATGCCAAATGCACTGCGACAATTATTTTCTATTCTTCTTATTTATTGCGAGCCAACTAACGTTCTTCAATTATGGAATGATTACTATATGGAATTATCTCACAACTATCGAATCGATAAGGAGATTCTTCTAACGAGTGTATTTCAAAAATATTATTAAATATAAATATATTTCTCGAGAGAATGGGAAAGTCTATTGATGATTTCGACTTGC
>NW_021467907.1:0-1404 GCF_001605985.2 Dendrobium catenatum
GTTTATTTATTCTTGTTTTGATTTTATGATTTTTTTTGTTTTTTGTGTGGTTTTAAATGAGTTTATTTTAGAGAATGTGGCTTTTGTCTTTATTTTCTGTGTTTTGAATGTTTAGTTTGTTTTAGTTTGATAAAAATTCAAAAATTCCAAATTGTGTAAAAATCGTCCGGGACGAAATTTTTCGTAGTGGACGATGTGTGCAAAATTCATTTTACGAGAATTCTAACTATTTTGAGAGCAGTTTTTAATTAGTTCGTCTGTACGATCTGATGATCGTCCAGGACGAAATTTTTTCGCTCAAACGTCGGGACGATTGAATGCAGCGGTTGAGTGGATAAGACAGTTTTAATTGTGAAGTTTGTCCGTACGAACTTTTTGTTCGTCCAAACGAACAGACGTCGTTTCATTATAGGGGACGGTTTTCAACAGACATTAAAGCGAATTAACTTTTTGATCGTCTGTACGAAAATTTTTCATATGTACGATCTGTCAAGTCAAAAAGTCTGTACAAAAGGTCGCATCGTAAATTGTGTTGATTACAAAAAGCCGTTACATTTTGGACGAATTGTATAGTCTGTACGAAATTTTTTCATCCAAACGAACGATGATTTTTGTCCAGGACGAACTGTTTTCGTCCAGGACGAACGTATCATTTTCTTTAAATATGAAGGCTTTCTAACTCAACAATGACATCTCCAAACTTCACTTTCAATCCCTTTTTACTTCAAATCGACAATGGCCTCCTCAAGCAAGAGACTAAAGGTGTTGGTGAAGAAACCCCACAAGAATCCATCTGAAAACTTCGTGTCAAAAGCAAATGAGGAATCCTTTCCTCGTTTTGCATCTGCCAAAATAACTCCCTCTCGCATTCTAATTCAAAGAGAGATACACTTTAAGGTAATGCACCTGTTTGCTTCTACCTAGTTTGGATTCATTCTTTCTTTCGTCCACCTTTACAACAAACAAACCTTTCTCTATTTTCTAGCCAACATGAGTTTTAATTCCGACCACTCCTGCATAAGTTCTTATGTTTTCAAACAAAAAGTTGAAATCACCAAGCACGACATTGGTGCCTTTCTGAACTTAAGAACTGAAGGATATAGAGCCCACACCCTAATGAGTGAAGACACCTTCAAATGGTACGATGTTAATAGGGTGATTAGACAAAGTGGCCTAACATACATGTTGCTAGAGTCTCCGGTTTGACCAAAAATGCCTGATTCATCCAACACATCCTTCGATCTTCAATCATTCCTAAAGCTGGTAATAGGATCAATATTACCCCACTCATTTCTGTTCTAACCTTATTGATTATGGATTGTAAGCCTATCGATGAAGCCCAATTTATCCTAGACCATCTTTATGTGCTTTCAGAAATTGGGCATGCAGAACAGAAGAGAAAAA
>NW_021467908.1:0-498 GCF_001605985.2 Dendrobium catenatum
CTAACAGAGACATGGTGATAATGAGACAATACAAAAAGAACATAAAGTCTTTATCCCACTATATGGTCGGTTACATGAATTTTTTTTCTTCATTGTGTCCTATTAAGAATTAAATTCTCATTTAAATATAATAAAGAAAAGTCATTTTTAACATTTTATAACCAAGTCTTTTAGGTTTGTCTCTACCTTTCTTAACATAAATCAAATCTAATACATCTACTTTCCTAATCAGATCATCAGATGGCCGTTGTTTTATGTGACCAAACCATATAAGACGACTCCCTCTAATATTATCTTCCAGAAAGTACTCCAACTTTTTCACGAATATGCTTATTTCAAATCCCGTCTCTGAGAATAAAGAAGCCACGCATCCACATGAGCATTCTCATATCTATTTACTGACCAACATTCTGCATTGCAGGTCTAACCAACATGCTATAGGATTTTGAGTGAAACTTTTCTATCAAAAATAAGATACTATTTTTATTTTTTAAATCT
>NW_021467909.1:0-220 GCF_001605985.2 Dendrobium catenatum
TTTTGAGTTTGCACTTAAAGAAAGTAAAGATTTGTGTGTTAGATAGCCTTTGATTTGCGAATTCTAATTTCTTTTGTGTGATCTACTTTCATTACATAACCCTAGGCTTGTGTTATCCTCCATTCCAAGCTCTAGAATTAGGTTTTTGAGCAGCTACCTTACTGTCCTGTATGCCAAGGATATAATCTTACCTTTGTATTTTAGTTGAGTATTAGGCTTT
>NW_021467910.1:0-241 GCF_001605985.2 Dendrobium catenatum
GAAAAAAAAAAACATAATTAAATGGTCTAAAATAAGCACCAAGAGCAAGGAATATAATGCATGATTTTTGTTATTGCAGCACCTTCTTGCTGTTTTTGCGCTCTTTTGAGCTTTTGCTCAATTTTTTGACTGGGCAATTTTGCCTTCTTTACAGATTTGTAATATCTTTTTCATTTATATACGGGCTTTACCCAAATTTTTTCAAAAAAAAAAAAATGTTTATATGAACCGACATCTATGC
>NW_021467911.1:0-302 GCF_001605985.2 Dendrobium catenatum
GTCCAACTTTTCAGTTCGTGAATTCAATTACAAAATTTTGTTTGGGATAACTTTTGCTATTTTTTTTAAAAAGCAGATTTTTAATATAAAAATTTTTTGAGCTAGAAATTTTTATACTAAAAATTGTTTTAAAAAATAGTCATACAAAATTGTTTTAAAAAATTTTGAACTTCCGCCAGCCGAATGCGACAGTCGAATGTAGCAGTGTAGGGCTTTGTTTGGGAGAGATTATTAGGTGCGTGGTGCGGACGGGGAGAACAGTCCGCACACAAGTATAGGGTATCTAGTTAGGTATCACTCGA
>NW_021467912.1:0-236 GCF_001605985.2 Dendrobium catenatum
CTGATTTTCAGCGTCAAGGTGTGGATTTTGAAGGCCGAAGGGGAGAATATAAGAGAAGTGCAGATTTTGACGAAAGAAGAGGAGAATATCAGCGTCGAGTTGCTGAATTTCAGCGTCGAGGTGCTGATTTTGAAAGGGGAATAGGGGATTATGACGATGGACTCGGATACCAACGTGGGAGGGAGGATCGGAATACTTGAGGAGCACCTCATCTTCGAGGAATGGGAGGTTATGGA
>NW_021467913.1:0-202 GCF_001605985.2 Dendrobium catenatum
AACTGTTCAAATAATTGTATGTATTTATTTTTACTATGGACAACTGTTGTGCTTTATCACAATTAATAATGTTAATAAGTGAATTGATGTTTAATGAAATTTAGTTTGTTCAAAATATCAACAATGTGTGTCTAAAGGTAGGTTATTCATAGTCGTATCTGCTATTGATTTTTTATTATCAAAGCCTATCTTTGTTTATTAA
>NW_021467914.1:0-287 GCF_001605985.2 Dendrobium catenatum
GTAAGTGCGCGGTGGTTGGTCTGTCATCTATCCTTTCCTAGATCCTCCTGAAAAGTATTCCCACAACGAGGGTGAATCATAAACTCAATAGGTGTGAATGCAATTCAAATGAATTTAAAGCTAATAAAAGAAAACTAAATCATGCTTGGATATTTTAACAAAAGAAACATCAATATAAAGAAACTTTTGCTTAGAGGAAATGCATACCCTTACCTCAAGTTTCAAGTGCTTTTTCCTTCATAACATTTCTATTTTTTCTTTAACATTTTGCCTCACATGATAGTCTC
>NW_021467915.1:0-551 GCF_001605985.2 Dendrobium catenatum
GGAAAGAGAGGGAAAAGGGGAAGAATTGGCGGTGGAGACGAACCACGAGTCCGGACGCTTCC
Source organism: Dendrobium catenatum (assembly GCF_001605985.2). NCBI lineage: Eukaryota > Viridiplantae > Streptophyta > Magnoliopsida > Asparagales > Orchidaceae > Dendrobium > Dendrobium catenatum. The sequence goes on from NW_021467915.1 coordinate 63, forward strand.
TACGGCTGGTTGGTAGTACTTTACCATCACCTAGGGACTTAAAACTCTCCAAGAATTCTCACATGAACTCTTAGAACTCACCAAGAGACAAGTGCAGGAAATTTTCTTCATAATATTCATCATCATCTCAAAGGAGGGGAAAGGGGCTATAAATGGCCAAAATACAATAACATTTTTAAAGACAAACGTACCCACTGGGGTCAAGTAAAAACGAAAAAGATAAATAAATCAAATACAAATAATAGATAAAAAATAAAGTGGTCTAATCGTGGCCGTCGATCTCCGGTTCCTTCTCTGATAAATTTTTCACGGTCGGATATCCTCATCACCTTGTGTGCGAGAAGCTTAACGCTAGCAATAAGAACCAACAAGATGTTTATAAGAAGCTTGGCGAGAGTGTGTGAAAAGAAGAACCATCAAGAAGCAATTAATTTTTGCGGAAAAGAATGGAGAACAAATGAACAATGTTTTGATTACTATTAGAAACAA
>NW_021467916.1:0-486 GCF_001605985.2 Dendrobium catenatum
AAGGCTGCTGGCTCCTGGCAGGTGGTGGAGGTGGTGGTGTAGGTAGATCTGGTGGAACTGAAGGCCCCTCACCTATCTTAGTCTGTGTGGGTCTGCTAGTCGTAATCTTCTTCCGGCGGAACTTTGAGGCAAATGATTTACAAGGAGGATCGTCGCCTGAAGCCATCTGCAATATTAAAAAAAAGTAATTACTAAACCATTGAAAAGTAGTTAATAAAGCAGTTAATAAAGCAGTTAATAAAGTAGTTAATGAAGCAGTTAATGAAGCAGATAATGAATTACGAGAAGTAGTTAATGAAGCAGTTAATAAAAGACAAGGTGGCAAAATACAATATCATTTCTAAGCAGTAAAAATATTATAAAATATTTAAATTCTACAATTCTAAATTACAAAAACTAATCAGAATCATCAAAACTATTTTCATCACTCTCAAGGGTATCTTCACTTTCATCCTCGTTCTCTTCTTCGTCTGAACTAGTTGAACT
>NW_021467917.1:0-279 GCF_001605985.2 Dendrobium catenatum
AGAGAGTTCACGGTCAAAGGTAAAGATCAACTTGCCAGCCATTGGATATTTTCTGAAAATTAAAGAATGGTTTGACATTAGATTTCTTGAAGAAGAAGTGTTCATCATTTTAAAACTTAAAGCTTGTAGGATAATCCCAACCTCCCAACACATATCGAATGGTAGAAACCTTCAACACATGTTAGGGAGATAAAGAGACTAAGTACATGCCAAAAGAAAAAAAAAATTTAGAAGAGATCAAGATATGTTAGCCCACAAAGTGATCATATGAGGTAGCAT
>NW_021467918.1:0-261 GCF_001605985.2 Dendrobium catenatum
TCAGATAACAATTAGTTCAGAACAAATCTTCCTTCCATATATCAGAACTTCCCTTTATATCTCTCTTGTGCGTATAGCACCCCCCTTCCCCTTATAGCTCCTTTTTTGTGCATACAGCACCAGAACTTCCACTTATGCCTCCCATTTGTGCTCACGGCACTAGAACAGATGTGCTTATACCAGAATACATATATAGTGCTTATAGCACCTAAATGGATATACCGAATTTCAGAACTTCACAGAACTTCCCCTTATAGCTCC
>NW_021467919.1:0-291 GCF_001605985.2 Dendrobium catenatum
GAACAATTCAAGGTATTATGGGTAATTTTCTGACCTATAATGCATTTATTGTAATTTTCGGAAGGTCTCGGGGCCTTATTTAACCAGTTTAGGGTTGGTTAATTAAGGGGTCTAAAGAATCCTAAAAATTCCTAGAAAATTTTTTGAAGCTTATCATGTCACTAAGTTTAAGGGTTGAAGTTTTCATGTCATTCTGGGATCTATCCTAGTCCCTAGAAAACTTCTAAGTTCGCTAGACAGGTCCTTAATTTTTATCCTTAAGGTGTCACTACGTTATATGGGTTTGAATCG
>NW_021467920.1:0-219 GCF_001605985.2 Dendrobium catenatum
GAGGTTTGCACTCACAAAGAGAACATGAAATGTCATTTTTTTCATTCATCAAAACTAAAACTATTACATGAGAAAAAGGAACTTATAAATAGGCCTCAAAATGACAAATAAGCAAAAGACTAAAATGCCCCTTGTGCTACAATAGCTACCAAATACCCATGAGGGCAAAAACGGAAAAACAAAAAATAAAAATAAACTACTACATAAAATGATGAAAAT
>NW_021467921.1:0-276 GCF_001605985.2 Dendrobium catenatum
TGGTACGGATTCGTCCGAGGCGGTTCCCTCAAGGATCCGTTAAAAAGTTGCATGCTAAAAGTGCAAGACCTTTTAAAATAATTTTCAAAATAAACAGTAATGATTATGTACTAGACCTTCTTAAAGGTTTTAATATAAATCATATGTTTAATATTGAATATCTAGTAGCCTTTGATGAACTAGAGTTTAACCCTAATAATCCACTACATGATGAACCTTTTGTGAACCTACTCAGTGAGAACCCTAGCCTACCTTCAGTCCCCAATCTACCACATT
>NW_021467922.1:0-298 GCF_001605985.2 Dendrobium catenatum
TGGGAATATTTGGGGCCTAAGCCCATCTATTAAATAACAAAAAGGTTACATGTAGAAGGTGAATACAAGTTATGATTTTCTTGCCATTTTTAGTTTTTTATTTTTTATTTTTTATGATAGGAATCTATTTTTGTAATCAAATCTGGTGATGTGTGGGAGCGCTAAGGGTGTCAAAACGGGTTGATGGGGGTTGGACTTGATCCGACCTGAATCCAGTTAATATGAACATTACCCATTTAATAAATGGATCAAAAGATGAACTCGAACCCAACCTACTAGCAACCTGAATAGCCTAACT
>NW_021467923.1:0-268 GCF_001605985.2 Dendrobium catenatum
ATTAATTTTTGAAGTTTCCAATTTGATTTTGCATCAAAATTCGCGCCCAATTAAGATAATTTTTAATGACGTATCACGAATTTATCTAAACTGACAAAAAAATCTTTAACATAAAAAAAAAAGTAAGCCTACTGCACTTATATGGTTCGGCAAATCCAAGATGGTCAGCATATCCGCATCTTATCTTTTTTTTTTTGGGGAGGGGAGGGTGGCCGTGAGGACCACTACGACTATATCAGTTATAAGTTGAGAAAGATTGACGATGTGA
>NW_021467924.1:0-252 GCF_001605985.2 Dendrobium catenatum
CAAATTATATTAGATTGGTATGATGCAATCTTAAGCATAGTGCTTATCATGTATCAAATTTATAGAGATAGATTTTTATGCGGAGGTTTGAACATTAGACGCTTTACTTAATCTCATGAGATTTTTAAAGGGTGAAAGAGTGTGGGAGTTTAGAGTTATATTGAGGTTGGAAGAGTTTAATTTAGCCTATGTCTCTTTACGCTTGACTGATTGGCAGGTTATTCATATGCTTTAAATTGCATCAATATAAAA
>NW_021467925.1:0-539 GCF_001605985.2 Dendrobium catenatum
TCGAACCACACGAGCGGAATCCTTTCGGAGACCCACAATTGATCCTCACAAATAGTACTTTCGGTTGAAAATAGATTCAAACGCTAGTATATCGAGTATTTAATTCTTGTTTGACTCAACCTTCTTAATAATGGAAGATGATTCCTTTACTAGAGGCAAAAACATACTGGCATACTTCAGCACAAAACTTTAAAAACATATTGACATAATTCCCATTAATGCAGCATAAGCCCTGAATCAATCCCCAAACATTGCCTTCTACTTATTTCCTATTCAGTCAAATTTGTAGAGCAATATAAGCACTAAGCACAAACCCTAAACCCTAACGAGCATAGAAATCAAAATAAAATCGGGCAAAATTTTTCCCAAACCTGGAGCCGATTGGGTACCTCTAAAACTCTATTTTTGAGGCGGAGATCCCCGGCACATCAATCCGACGAATGAAACGAAGCCATTGCTTACACGCAGGTCTTCGCTACTTAATCTTAGCCCATTTGAAAAAGCTGATCAAGCAAAAGCAATGGTCACAGCCATGGATT
>NW_021467926.1:0-293 GCF_001605985.2 Dendrobium catenatum
ATCCAAATTTGGATCTCCAAATAGAAAAGTGCTACTCTCCTAAGGGTGTCCTATTTTCTTTGGAGTCCAAGCTTTGGACCTATGTATCCCAATTTAAAACTCCACTTTCACTACACTTGACACTTATGCAAATTACATTTATATCAAATGAAAATTTTAGACTCTCCTGCGAGGTTATCCTAAGCAGTTAATAAATCAAGATATATTTATTCTCAAGCAGTTATATATGTACAGAAAAGAAAGTAAAAACACGCTGTCCACGCTCTTTTTATTTGGGGGCTTTAGCAGCTGAA
>NW_021467927.1:0-436 GCF_001605985.2 Dendrobium catenatum
CATAAATATTGCTTTATTGCTTCTAAAAGGATAACTACTGATTGCATTTTAGCCATTAAAAATGCTACTAGTTTTACCCATTCTAACTTGCCGATCAAATACCTTGGTGTTCCTCTGTTTAAAGGTAGAAGGCAGACTTTTTTGTTTGATGATTTATTGCTTCTGTTTATAATAAGCTTCTTTCCTGGGAATCTAATTTTCTTACTTTTGGAGGTAGATTGACTCTTATTAAAAGTGTTCTTTGTGATTTATCTGTTTATATGTTTCAAACTAGTTTTATACAAGAAGTTTGCAGTTGGATCCATAAGCTTATTAGCAAGTTCTTTTGGAAAGTTTCATCTTCCTCTTCTAAAATTACTTGGGCTGCTTGGGATAAGTGTTGTTCTGTTCAGGAAGAAGATGGTTTTGGTTGCAAGAATTTACACGACCTTGCTAA
>NW_021467928.1:0-227 GCF_001605985.2 Dendrobium catenatum
CTGTCCGTCTGTCTGTGGGTGATATGCTGTACTGCGCATCAAGAATGTACCCTGCATCTTGAAGATCTCCTTCCAGAAAGAGCTTAAGAATACTTTATCCCTGTCTGAAACAATAGAGGTGGGAATTCCATGCAAACGAACCACCTCCTTGATGAAAGTAGATGCTACAGTAGGCGCAGAGAAGGGGTGCCGTAGTGGAATAAAATGGCTATACTTGCTCAACCGAT
>NW_021467929.1:0-228 GCF_001605985.2 Dendrobium catenatum
AGTTCACCCCATTGATGAATTCATCTGTTAATGTCTTACGACCTTGAGATAATCGGTTATACATCCAACTTCTTTGGTTTCTAATATCCATAACCTATATATAAGAGAAAAAAAGTAATGGATTTATATATATAGATCTAATAAGACATTAATAGATTTTCATATGACCAAACCATTTAAGGCGACTTTCTTTAATCTTATCTTCCACTGGAGCTACTCCAACCTTTT
>NW_021467930.1:0-479 GCF_001605985.2 Dendrobium catenatum
TATAAATTCCGTATACTGCCGTTACGCTGCCGGATTTTCGTACGATTTCTGAATTTGTCCGGCTTTGCTCTGAAATGACATGTTATGATTTTGTATGCTTTTGGGAGCTATAAGGGGAAGGTGCTGTAAGCACAAGGGAGCCATAAGAGGAAGTTCTGAGAAGTTCTGTGAAGTTCTGTATATTTGTTTCGTTCTGGTGCTATGAGCACAATTGGGAGCTATAAGGGGAAGTTCTGGTGCTATGAGCATAATAGGGAGCTATAAGGGGAAGTTCTGGTGCTGTATGCACAAGGGAGATATAAGGGGAAGTTCTGAAATCTGGAAGGAAGATCTGTTCTGAAATATTTGTTCTGATTTAATCTGTTCTGACTTTTGATATGATTTTTGATTTCTGATATGTATTCTGATTCTGATTCTGTCTGTTCTGATATGACTTCTGATATGATATGATTTACTCTGATATCTGATTTCTGATTTCT
>NW_021467931.1:0-513 GCF_001605985.2 Dendrobium catenatum
AGAGCAACTGGTCGTCCAAACGGTCGCATGGCTGCGCATCCTCTCCTCTGAGGGGGAGAGAATGCGGCAACCTCAGAGGGAATCGGCCCACCCAGAGTGACATAAGCCAAGTCGGTAAAAGAACCGAAGGTGATTCCCCACGCAGGTGGGCTCGAGAGCAGGGACTCAGGGAGTGTCACCTGCGAGTCAGAGCCAAAACAGAAAGTAACCGAAGGGCCAGAATACGCCATTGCACTGTCTGCTAACACAAGCCACAATAATTAGCATAAAACAAAACCACCGAAAGGAATGAGAGAGAGAAAGGGACGGAATAGCATATAAAGGCTAGAAGAGGAAGAACCTAACTAAAGAACATTAAACCCGGAGTGCACATATAAGAAGATAATTTAATATCCAAAGATGGAGAGAGAAACCTGTCCCACCGTGGTCGCCAGAAATCTGTGGGTCTCCAAAAGGATTTTGCTCATATGATTCGAATGCAAAGAGTACGATCACACTATCCCGTAGGTAAAA
>NW_021467932.1:0-269 GCF_001605985.2 Dendrobium catenatum
ATTTTACTTCAAACCAAAACAAAAAAAAAATCATTCACCAAAATATACGTTACACTCATCCAAACAACTCCATAGTATTTCTTTTACATTGCATTCTTTTTTTAGCCGGCCAAACAGTCTCGTATAGATTCTAAATAACATAAGAATTATAATTAAAAATCAAAAGAGTGCATTTAGAGATTATAAGTGAAATGAGATGAACATTTAGTATAAGAATTCAACATGAGAGGAAGCTAGACATATAAATAAGTTTTTGCTCTGAGGAAATC
>NW_021467933.1:0-322 GCF_001605985.2 Dendrobium catenatum
TACATGTACTAATCACGGGTTAATTTAAGTAAGTATTAAAAATGGATCGTATAGTACGAACCTATTTGTACAGTACGAACGGCTCAAAATCACTTACTTAAATTAAATCACGGCTAGGGTTTTGGATCTGAACATATCGTACAGTACGAAAGAATTCGTACAATACAATCTATTCACAGAATTGTCCACATAGCTTGGATCATACGGTACGAAATAAAATCGTACAGTACGATCTCCAGAGAAGAATTTTATTTACATTTTACAGTTAAAAAAAACTCTCCCCCTATGTGTGTTCATGGTTGCTCTTACTCTTACGCATTTT
>NW_021467934.1:0-255 GCF_001605985.2 Dendrobium catenatum
AATAGATGGTATAAACTCAAATATGATTATGATGAGCAGTTATTTTAATTTCTAGAACCAGCCACCTCCTCCAGACTAGGGTTCGTCTGAGTGATAAATGTATTTGTTTTATGTGTTTTTCTCTACTACATAGATTTGATGTGATGTGACCAGTGATGATTTTTATATTCTTATGTTGTGTTTTAGTAAAATCTCATGTTTTATGTGTTTTTCAATAATTAATGTATTGATATCATTCATGCAAAATGTATTATC
>NW_021467935.1:0-266 GCF_001605985.2 Dendrobium catenatum
ATGGTGTTAAAACTGAAATTGCTTTTACTGAATGGACATTCGATGAAAGAGATTTAACCCAATTAAATGCAAAATGTTTGAACTGTTTTTCTGTGCTTTAAAATATTAGGATTACATGCGTGTCTCCACTTGCAAAACTGGTAAAGAAATTTGGGATAAAATGTGTATCACTTATGAAGACACTAATGAAGTTAAACAATCTCGTTTGAACATTCTCCTGTAGGACTAGGTTTACTCATATAGTTACTTCACTGCATGCACTAGGA
>NW_021467936.1:0-354 GCF_001605985.2 Dendrobium catenatum
CAAGTTATAGAACCATGCAAATTAAATTTGGTTTTACTGGTCCACTTGCAACCAATTACATTATCATTTGAAGGTGAGGGAGTTCGATACCAAGCGGTAAGAGTTATTTATATTGATTGACATTATCTCAATTGATAAGAGTTATTTAGAGTAGTTTACTTTTCGTCGCCATTTATGATGCACGGACACGGACACGGCGACACGGACACGACACGACACGGACACGGGAAACGGTTTTTTTTGAAAATATAGGACACGGGTACGGTGCGGACACGACAATACATTTTTTTATATAATGTATATATATTAATGTAATATCATATTAAAAAAAGACAAACAATAATAAATGAATGA
>NW_021467937.1:0-278 GCF_001605985.2 Dendrobium catenatum
TGGGTAGCCATCTTCCTTGATCAACTTCATCAAGGTAGATGGAATACTACCAAAAGAAAAGCTATCAAACAAAAAATTACCATCTAAAGCACAAGTAGCACAAAAATCTGCTACTTTGTTACAATTCCTATTCACATGGTGAAAAACAACATTATTAAAATCATTTAGGAAGTGAAGTTGATTACCCAAGTTCTTCTCCGTCTGCTAATTGGTCTTCTTCGTAGATTGTTGAATGTAGTTAATCACATTAAGGTTGTCACTCTCTATGATGACACCAA
>NW_021467938.1:0-646 GCF_001605985.2 Dendrobium catenatum
ACCCTTTGCCTAGTGATTTGAGATTTTCTAAAAACCATCCAAGGGAATTGATTATAGGTGAACCAAGTGAGGGTGTATGGACTAGGCGTGGATTAAATAAGGAAGTCAATCATTCAGCCTTTATTTCAACTATAGAACCCACAAATATTAATCAAGCACTATCGGATGAATTCTGGATTTTGGCCATGCAAGAAGAGTTGAATCAATTTGTAACAAATAAAGTTTGTGAATTAACTACAAGGTCAAATGATCAAAGTGTAGTTGGAACTAAGTGGGTATTCAAAAATAAAATGAATGACTCAGGAGTAGTCATTATAAATAAGGCTAGGTTAGTAGCTAAGGGGTATAATCAGATTGAAGGGAGACTTTTGCCCCTGTAGCAAGACTTGAAGCAATTAGGGTTTTGCTAGTCTTTGCCTATTTTAGAGGATTTAAATTGTATCAAATATATGTAAAAAGTACCTTTTTAAATGGAGTAATACAAGAGGATTTTTTTATAGAACAACCTCCAGAATTTGAAAATTCCAAATATTCAAATCATGTTTTTAAGTTGAAAAAGACATTATATGGATTAAAACAGGCACCTAGGGCTTGGTATGAGAGATTGATCACCTTCCTACTTGAAAGATCATTTGAAAAAGAAAGT
>NW_021467939.1:0-313 GCF_001605985.2 Dendrobium catenatum
GCCTAGAACTCGTGCTTAGGAGCTTTTCAGAAAGTGAATTCTTCTAGGGGATTAAGCATGGAAAGTCTATAAGCTCAAATCATACCTTAATCATCCTAAACCATTCACTGAATCAAGCTAAAATCTAAAATCTAGTTTAAGACACTCTAGTTTAAATATATTTTAAATAGGTGCATTTCATGCTGTGAAAATCACTCCCAATTTTTTATGTTCATATAATTAATCTCTATTTAAAATTTCATAAAAAAATGGTGCCTTATTTTTAAAGAATGAACATTTTTTACTTCTTAAGGTTTAAAGCGCAATGTGCACG
>NW_021467940.1:0-215 GCF_001605985.2 Dendrobium catenatum
GCGAACTGTGGACTTGAATCTGGACTAAAATTCAAAAAGATTAATGAATGTCAAAACCAAGTGAAATTAAATCAAAATGTGGCCAAAAATCAAAATCAACAAATGAGCTTGCAAGGACGCAGGGGACTTGAACACGAACTGAACTTGATTGATCTCACTTTGAACTTGAACCTGGACCCTACAAGACCACAGGGGACCTTGATTTGAACATGAGC
>NW_021467941.1:0-420 GCF_001605985.2 Dendrobium catenatum
GATGCTCTTCATCCCTAAAATATGTGTCTAAAATTTTATACAATTTAGTCCAGCCGTTTAGGAGAACGAGGCCAAAAACGGATTAGGGTTTCGGATAGGTTGTGGTTTGGTCTGCGGGAGCTCTGAATCGTTGATCTTAAGATCAACAGTTCGGATCACGCCATACCGCGGGTGATCTGAACCGTGTATCCGGTTCTGTCGGACGGGTTTCTGACCGCCTCAATCCCCACCGTCCGCGTCTGATGGCGCCCGATCAAACGGCTCTGGAGCAAGTGAGCCGTTACCGCGACAATCATTGCCGCGGACCTCGGAGCGAGTCCGGTGCCGCCGCGTGGAAATTGCGTAACTTCTTCGTTTTAAGTCCGCTGTCAGTGCACAGCACATTGTTTTGGGTGTATTTTGAATTCTGCATATTTTAAG
>NW_021467942.1:0-726 GCF_001605985.2 Dendrobium catenatum
CCAACCCTTTTTAATTTTTAACTAGTATAAACATAATAGTTAATATGTAGACACATAAACGTTTGAATAATAGATGCAACATAAAGTAGAATCTAATATGTAGACACAAAAACGTTTGAAACTGAGAAATAATATATGCTTTCGAAACGTTCAAAAATGTGAAGCCATGTGAATAAATAAATATACATCCTTCTTTATTCATTCGATAATAAAATAAATTCAAAAGTCTTAATGTCGATCACATGACCGCAAAATTAAACAACAACAAAATCAGGATTGGCATATGAGTTAAGGTTGATCAGCTCTAGTCTCTTGCTTAGATATAGATTCCAACCCAATCTGCAACCATGTAGAGTCAACCTTTCTCTCATTTATGTCAAGGAGATCACTAAGATCATTTAATCTCACCTCCCTACTCACAACCTCCTCTATATTTACATTCAACATATTCTAGTTTATGTTTTCTCATCCTGGTTGTACATACATTGTAGTGATGGGCACATCAAGACACAACGTGACTTCGGGAAAATCATCTATTGGTGATGGTATGTTCCAGTCTGGAGTAGAAATTAAAGATCTGGTCCTCAGCTTGTGGGGTTGTATATCGTTTAATCTATTGCTACTTTTCCCTTCTTCCACCTCAGTGGCAACAATGCTCAATGGCTCAACGGTGGCACCACGGGAAGTTCATGCCCTCCAATGACAGCGCATGTGCCCGCCAAGTGC
>NW_021467943.1:0-954 GCF_001605985.2 Dendrobium catenatum
CTCCTATTAGATGCGCCATGACCACCTTTTTGTATACCATTCGAGGCACATTCGGCCTTGGCGGACGACATTCGCCTCCCAATAGGGAAAAACTGCAACCACAGGGCCTTGATCGCCGCCTCCGGTATTTAAACTCTTGCCGGACAGTTTTTCCCCTAATGGGAGTGAACTGGAGCCTGCGTAAGAGTACCGAGCCTTGATCGCCGCCTCCGATATTTACTCTTGCCTGATAGTTTTTCCCCCAATGGAAGTGAACTGGAGCCTGCGTAAGAGTACCGGGCCTTGATCGTCGCCGCCGGTATTTAAAGTAACGGAGGCGCGCAAAGGTTTCCTCAAACTCTTGCCGAACAGTTTTTCCCTCAATGGGAGTGAACTGGGGCCTGCGTAAGAGTACCAGGCCTTGATCGCTGCCGCTGGTATTTAAACTCTTGCCGGACAGTTTTTCCCCCAATGAGAGTGAACTGGAGCCTGCGTAAGAGTAACGGGCCTTGATCACCGTCGCCCAAATTTTTTTTATTTTAGCCAGTCCAACTTCTCCTAACTTCGTAGGAGAAATTTTGAACTAGCTAAAGAGAGGTGGTGCCTTCTCCCTAGCCCCTGAGGGGGGTATTTATAGTTTTTTCAAAGGAGGTTTGAGGGCCAAATTTCTGAAATTTTAATTAATTTTCAAAATTTTTTAATGCCCAAAAAGTTAAATAATTTCTTATTATTGAAAAAATGGAATAGGAAATAAATTAAGAGCAATTCTTTTAAAAATAAAATAAATGTACATAAACTAATTGTTTCCTTTCAGAAAAAACTCTAGTTTTTTTCTGAGATTTTTTTGGATTTTTTTCAAAGATTTTTGAAGCTAAAAAATAGTATTTTATTATTATTAAAGGTCTCAATTAAATAAATTAATTCATAATAATAAAATCTGTCAATTTCGCGGCTGCTGTAGCCGCCTTCTATGGC
>NW_021467944.1:0-204 GCF_001605985.2 Dendrobium catenatum
TATCCATAAACATAGTGGTTTGTTTGATACTAGCTCCTTGTCCACACCCATAGACTTATTATTGTGGCCACTATGAATTCTCTGCTTCTGCTCATAAGTAAATTGTAGTGTTCATTCCACTCCCATGTTGTTGCTCTTCAGCGGGCTATAGTGGGCCTTACACATCTGCTTATTCATGTAGGAAAGTTATCACATTCACCATGA
>NW_021467945.1:0-299 GCF_001605985.2 Dendrobium catenatum
TAACTAAGCATCAAATTTTCAGAAAGAGCACCTGAGTTGGGAGCCAACACCATTGGAGTTGCATACAAGAACTCATCAACATCAAGCTGACCATCAGTGGGTTGATAAGAAGTCTAGGAAGGCTCATGTGAGTAAAATTTATTGGAGTTGTAGAATAAAAATTTATTTTAATAAAACTAATTGTTACTCACAGGATGATTTCGTACGAGCTAGAGAAAGCCGGCAGTCCACTGGCGAGGGATCATCTTCTGGATCGGCCCATATTTGTGAGTATCAGACATGGTCAGAAGTTGTTGGTG
>NW_021467946.1:0-303 GCF_001605985.2 Dendrobium catenatum
TTTTAGTTTGTTTATGTGATATTTTCTTCTTAAAAAGGTTTATGTTTAAGTATTGTCTTGTTTATTTTTATTCATTTTTGTTTTGAGTGTGAAAATGTGAATTCATGGTCATCATCGTCCGAGACAAAAATTCTTTGTACGGGACGATTTGTGTAGTATGACAAACTGTGTAATTTCGAACCATTTTAAGAGCAGTTTTAATGTAATTATTCTGTACGATCATCACGATCGTTCGAGACAAAATATTTTTCAAACGACGGGATGAGTGAATGCAGCAGTTGAATGGATAAGACAGTTTTTAAT
>NW_021467947.1:0-893 GCF_001605985.2 Dendrobium catenatum
ATGACCTTATATACTTGCTATAAATATTGCAGTGATATGAATCTGCTAGCATAACAAACATAGGAGGTAGCACGGGCAGACTGCAGGCAACGTGGGCAGCAGACGCGGTCAGCGGGTTTAGATGCATCATTCTGTGTCATTTTCTGATTTCCGGGTCAACCTAAACCCGAACCTAATCCCGACCTGATTTTAGAAATTGGTCAATTTGTTGAACTCGATCCAACCCGTTTCACAAACGGGTTGACCCTAACCTACAATTTTTTGGTCTGATTTGAGTCGAATTTCCAGGTCGTGTCAAATATTGACACCCCTAAGTTCCAGTATATCTTCATTGAAATCAAAGTTCAAATGATCCTGAATTTTATTATGTAATTTTCAATTCAATCATTATATATTGAGATTTATGTCGTTCATATGAATTTTATAGATTCATATCATAAGTGTTTAGTGAATTGGTCAAAATTCTAAACTCGAACTTGACCTGTCATCAACCTAGCTGACCTGACTTAACCAAATAACCCGTTTAGGATAAACAAATTAAGCAAAATGTAATTACAATTATAGCTTTCAAACTTTTTTTATTTGAACATTTTACTATATCATAATTAAAAGTTAATTAATCTAAACCTTAATTATCATGTAACATTCTTATGTATATATCAAAATTTTCAATTCGCAATTCATACCGGTCATTTTCTGATTGGCAGGTCGACTCATATTCAACCCATTTATTAAACGGATCAACATGAACCCGCATTCTCATTTCAGTCCCAGGTTGGATTATTGGATCATGTCTTTTTTTAACAACCCCATATGAATATACACAGCCACCCTTTAATAATAATCACAAAATATAAAATTCAATTATCTTAACACAAATTAAAATCACTATG
>NW_021467948.1:0-201 GCF_001605985.2 Dendrobium catenatum
TTAGATCAGATATGCTGACCTAAGCTTCTGCTTATTCTATTGCAAGACATTTATTCACTGTAATTGATAAATGAAGTCAATTTGAGTGCCCACTTAGTGCAAAAGTTAGGTCTGTCGCACTCAAACAAGAATTTGAATTTCATAAAGGATTAAAATGACGTAACGTGAAAATAATGCTAGAAGTTTTTTTTTTTTTTTTTT
>NW_021467949.1:0-448 GCF_001605985.2 Dendrobium catenatum
AATGACCCAATAATTTAAAACAATAAAAATAGAAATTGATACACACTTTACTTCTTAATCTTTGATGATCTTCTTATGTTCAATTTATTAACTCATCAGGTCCTCATCCTGATTCCATCACTTGTGTGTTAATTTCTACTATCCTTCCATTTACCTACAATGTTAGTATAAAGATCAATATCCTACTTACAAAACTAAACTGCTAATCAATATAACCAATATTATTTATGACTATCAAAATCCTAGTGTACATCAGGATCATAGGATCCAATACATAATCATTGGTATAATATAACTTGATGAATGTTTCAAACTATTCTCTCTATTTTCCTGGGTAATTTCTGATGATAGAATGATTACCATCATCTATAGAGGTCAAATATTATGAGAATAATGCAGAGAGTTCAAGAAGGGAGGAGGTTATTATTAATTCATGGGAGATGTTTGT
>NW_021467950.1:0-212 GCF_001605985.2 Dendrobium catenatum
GGTTCGAGATTACAACACGAAAATCGAGATGCACAAATTACAAAAAAAAAATGCAAGAGAACCAATTCACACCTGTTTTATTTTACTTTAGTATATATATAATCATAAAAAATATAATATAATGCAATGTTTAAAATTGCGTATTCGGGTATTGAGGCGTTTTTCATTCGTGAGACGAGGCGTAAACCTCAAGGCGTTTTGAGGCGTAAGCC
>NW_021467951.1:0-294 GCF_001605985.2 Dendrobium catenatum
GAAGAAGAAAATAAATAGGGGAAAAAAGACACCAAAAAATAAGCCTTGTGCCAATATCAGAAGAAAATCTCAACCAAAACATAAGTCAATCACTTGATCAAGGATTAAAATCCTACAAAGAAAAAAAATAATTTGCACATATATAAGAAAATTTTATCAAGCCATAGATATCGTTTTTACTTGCCTCAAAAATATATATATATTTATAAAAACTCCACGCATATAACCTTTCGTATAGGAAAAATAACAAAAATGTAGAAATCCAACATGAAATTTCAAAACCAAAAGGGTCAC
>NW_021467952.1:0-1457 GCF_001605985.2 Dendrobium catenatum
AAAAAGTTTTTAAACTTAAATTTTTGAATCCCGCTCTAATACCACTTGAAAGTGCTCAGGTGACACAAGAAAGTGCTCTGATACCACTTGAAAATTCGTTAGGGATGTTAATCCCTATGAACTTAGTCCCAAGCTAACCAAGAGGGGTGAATTGGTATTTTAGAAAAAAAATTCTTTTCACAAAGAGAGAAAACACATAAACAAAAATCACACCACGTGAAAAATAAATTCGGAAATAAAAGTGAGGAAGCAAGAAATAAGAACACAGAAATTTATAGTGGTTCGGTCAACTCGACCTACGTCCACTCCCCGGAGGCGCCCTCTGAGTATTGTACTACAAATGTGACTCTCCTTTAGCCCCCACAGCTATACAGAGAAGCCTTTATAAGAATCTCCTTTTTGTCACCCCGGTAAGGTGGAGAACCTATCTCCTTTTTCTTCCTCCTGAAGCTGGCAGAGGGCCACAACCAAAAGCTAACTCCTTACCTCTACCGACCCTTTCACGGACGAGAACTTCTAGACAAAGAAGAAGCAGAGCGATCCTTGAAGCAACACTTGTGAATCCCCTCACAACCTCCCCCTCATAAGATCCTCTCTCTCTCCCGCTCTCTCTTTCTCTCCTCAAGCCCTTCTCAGATCATGGCAGCAGCCAAAGGTTTTTCAAAACATTGAACAAGAGCTCTTAAATAGAAGAGCTTCAAAGGAGCTCATTAATTGCAAGTTGCCGACAATATCGTCCAGGCCGATATGGACATCGGCATGGCCGATCAGTACAAATCTCAGAAGATCGGCCAGAGCATTGCCCTGAATGCAAATCAGAGGAAAATCATTAACTGGACGATTGAAAATTGTCTTGATCATCCAGGCCGATGTCACGATCGTCCCAGCCGATCAGTTCAAATTAGAGGAAAATCATTCTGAGCATCACCCTGTTTACAAGCTGGCCGATCCCGATCGTCCAGGAGTAACTAAGGTTTTTGAATATATCGTCCTGGCCGATCCTGCGATCATCCAGGACGATGTGATCGTATCAATCATCATTAATTTCTCCCTTAATTTCCTAATCAATTTAGGAATAATTTGAGAATATCGTCCAGGCCAATCAATGATCATCCTGGCCGATAATTAAAAAATACAGTATACCTTAATTGTCTATGGCGGCAACTTCTTTCTATTATGAGCTTAACGTCCTGGCCGATACACGTATCATCCAGGTCGATATGTTAATGTCGGCTACCTTAATTAAGAATCCATTTTTAGAATTTTTGTTTTAAGCCTGATCGTCCAGGACGATATAAATATCGTCCTGGCCAATATGAGTAAAAACATAAATTCTAATTCTCTCAAGTGTGTGTGTAGGGTTACTTAGCATCAGTCTTTTTGACCATTATAAATAGACTCAAGAAGAGAAAAAACAAATTACAGACTAACTCAACCCTAAACCTACGCAATCTTGA
>NW_021467953.1:0-233 GCF_001605985.2 Dendrobium catenatum
CGATTTTCCGGTGCGCCACTAACTCTGAAGAAGGGATTTTAGGTGATCACCCGATTCATCGAGAGCACCGTGACGAACTTCCTCCCACCACGTTAAAAAAAGCGTGAATAGGTGGTCGTTTTGTCACGTTGCAAGCGTCGAAAGCGGGTTCTCAGAGTTTTAGGATTTAGAAGGGTTATACCTTGGCATGTCGACGATGACGACGAAGTTTGCACATGAATCGAGGCAAGGGA
>NW_021467954.1:0-400 GCF_001605985.2 Dendrobium catenatum
TACATTATTTATCCTATTTCCATGTGACACATCAATTCCATTTAGGCTTATAATATAGCTTGTAGGTAAAAATTTAATGTTAAAACTCCTATCATAAAGCTGACTAATACTTAACAGGTTATGTTTTAAGCCTTCAACCAATAAAATATTCTCAATAAAGAAGTTATTCTTGTTGCCAATCATACCTATACCTACCACTCTCCCAATGGTATTATCTCCTAATGTCACTTTGCCTCCAACCCTGGCCTCAAGAAATATGAATTGAGTGTTGAGTCTAGTAATTAGGTTGTTAAGCCTAAGTGAGTGTCCCAAGGCAACCAAGAGGGGGGTGAATTGGTAGTTTAAAAAATTAAAATTTAAGACCCCTTTTAAATTTCCAGATTCATCAAATACAACATGT
>NW_021467955.1:0-278 GCF_001605985.2 Dendrobium catenatum
ACTTACACCTAAGTTCCTCCATGAATCAAGGTATGTAATGAGGAAAGCTTTGGGAAGAAGACCACTTTGGTTCAAAGGGCAAGGCTACTTCATCTCACCATTAGTGCAAGTGATTTAAGATTCTTTGTATAACTAGGATGATGAAAAGGATTCTAATTTCTCTACCTCACTAGTAGGGTGAAAAAGGATTCTAAGTTCCCTATCTTACTAGGAGGCTGAAAAGGATTTTAAGTTCTCTTCCTCGTAAGGAGGATGAAAAATATTGCAAGTTCTCTACC
>NW_021467956.1:0-257 GCF_001605985.2 Dendrobium catenatum
GATAGAAAATAATACGACTGCCTTTTCTCTACTGACTTTTCAAGACTCAAAGATCAGACGAAAATCAGAATCAGCACGGAAATTGGAATCAGCTCAAGACTGGGAAGATTAGGGTTGAGTCAGTCTGTAATTTTATTTTTTCCCTTTCTTGAGTCAATTATAAATGTTTGAAGTGACTGATGTTAAGTAACCCTAAACACACACTTGAGAGATTTAGAATTTATTTTTTTACTCACATCATCCCGAACAATATTTAT
>NW_021467957.1:0-201 GCF_001605985.2 Dendrobium catenatum
AAGACCTAGAATTTGGAGATCATTAAGTTTTCCAATTAATTTTTTCAATTTTTTTCGGTTATAATTCAAATGCTTAATTTAATCTCATTTATGATCAAATGCAGATGGATTTGTCTTATTAAGAATTTTTTTTTACTATAAATTTGTTGAATTAGAGTTTAGTGGTCTTGCATTTAATTTAAATATTACCCCAAAATTCGC
>NW_021467958.1:0-512 GCF_001605985.2 Dendrobium catenatum
AACCCAACGGCGTGATCTGGGTTAATCCAAGGTGTCCCCACTTCCTCTGGAGTTCATTTTGCACCACCCAGAATGGGAGCCGTCGTCCTAACAAACTGCCAACCAGAGCTCGATTAAGCTTTTGAACATTACCTCTAGCCTTATGCAAATCAAGCTGAACCGACCCATCCATTCCTAAGAAGCTGTCTGCCTCATCCAACAAATTCAGTTTAACAGCATTTGATTTCTTCCAGGCATTTGACGCAGCCAACATCTCCTCCTCCTTCTTAATCTTCGTGACACCACCTGGAGCTTTCCTGGATTGGATTGAAGGAAACTCTGCATTAGGCACATTACCACAAACAGCTGGTATGCCTCCCTCCTTGTGCGAGGAACCAGTACAATCAGCACCGACAAAATCACCCCTATTCTGCTGTGCATTATTCACCTCAGAAAATCCACCCAGAATACCAAAATTAACACACGGGCTAACCCGTTCAACATTCATACCAGAATTATCAACATTACGATAA
>NW_021467959.1:0-233 GCF_001605985.2 Dendrobium catenatum
TGTTTATATATAATTATATATATAAACAATTTCATATTGAAAAATAATAATAATAAAGTGTTGAGTTCATAATATACTATATACTATTAATGATCTTTACCCACTGACTTAAGTTTTTATGTTGATGAGTGTACATTTACTGAAATAATGAGCTCTATTTTGATAGTAGATGTTCTATCACCCTAAGAAGTTAAGTTTTTGGCTTTCTAATTAATGACAATATGCAAGACAAT
>NW_021467960.1:0-853 GCF_001605985.2 Dendrobium catenatum
AGACTTCTACAACTCAAGAATGAACTATACCATCTGCAACCCAGAGACAGAACAATGGTTCAACACCTTTTCGAAATCAAACACAAGATTGATGCCATTGCTACTGTCGGCTCCTTCATAAATGCGGAAGATATCATCCTTTATAAGTTAAATGGTTTAATTCATCACATCTTCACAATGTTCGGCCTGTTAGCACTCTTATTATCTACCCTGTATTCTGCTAAAATTACCGGTTTTACCTTTAGCTAAACTCTATATATATCGTTGTATTGTTCTCACTTGGACAACAAGATAATACTTTTACTGTTCATCTTCTTGCTTTACTAGGATCTCTCCCGGTATTCATCTCCTATCTCGCTAAGGCATTCTGCCTTTCTCACATGGTATCAAGAGCCTCTCATGGGGGATCAAGATTCTGTTTCTTCCCTCCCTCCCTCCTCTTCTCTCGCCGGAACACCCTCTGCCGCTGAGATTTCCATCCCGGCAACACTCAAATTTCTCATTTCTCATGTCAAGAATCGGATTCCTCATCCTCTTACCACTGAGAATTATGCCATTTAGAGAATTCAAGTTCTTCAACAATTCACGGCAACAGGGTATGCCGGCCATCTCTCCGGCGAGTCCGTCTCTCCTCCTGACGCAAACTCCTCTGCTTTTGCAAACTGGAGACTCGTGGACAGCCTTCTTCTCTCGACCTTATTCTCAACGATCTCCCCCTCTTCTTTCGTATGTTATCACGGCAACATCCGCTTACGAAGTATGGACGACTCTCGAGCGTCGTTTACAACCCTCAAGCCGCTCTCGTGTTATGCAGCTCAAGAACGAGCTTCATAACATCCAAATGAAAAATCTC
>NW_021467961.1:0-324 GCF_001605985.2 Dendrobium catenatum
AGCCAAAATATCAAAGGTACAAAAAATCTCATGTTCTTTGTTATATTTGCAAGAAATTTGGTCATTATACTTTCGAATGCTATCATAATCAAGAGAAAGACAATCTTGTTAAAGAGAAGGAAGATGATCTAGTCTATTATTAGCATTGAAAGGAGAAGAAGATGAAAAAAAAAATTGATATTTAGATACTAGAGCAAGTGACCATATGTGTCTGGACAAAAACATGTTCGTAGAAATGGAAGCGATGGAGAGTCAAATTTATTTTGGCGACTCTTCAAAAATTTTGGTAAAAGGAAAATGTAAAATCCTTATTCTTCTTAAAGA
>NW_021467962.1:0-330 GCF_001605985.2 Dendrobium catenatum
TCCACTTTTTATTTGCCTCCTCTGGAGAAAGGGACTGGACCTGGAAATGTATTGTATTCCATGGGAGTACGCGAAGAGGTGAATAATGATTGGTGTTATATGCTACTCGATTCTGAAGAATTATTTCCTACAAGATTACCTAGGTTTAATACAAAAAATATTCAAAGAATGCTACAAAAGCAAATCAATATTCCTATCACTAAACGACAACTTCGTACAAGCTTGGGCCTCTGGTATGGAAGAAATCCTTGTCCATTACGACGGAAGGATATAGATGCATATAAGGGTATCGAATTCATCAAATGAAAATTTCTCCGGAAAGAGACTTGT
>NW_021467963.1:0-222 GCF_001605985.2 Dendrobium catenatum
TCCGCCTTGCTCTGGGAGCAAAAGGAGAGTCACGGTGTTTAGTGCAATACCAAGAGGGCGCCTCTGGGGAGTTAACATATGACGAGTTAACCAAACCATTATAAATTTTTGTGTACTTTTCTTATTAATCTTCCGCATTTATTTCTTTCGCACTTTAATTTTCAGTGTGATAATTTTGGTTTGTGATTATTTTTTATTCAAAATAATTTTTAAAATACCAAT
>NW_021467964.1:0-289 GCF_001605985.2 Dendrobium catenatum
AAGCGGAAATAAAAAGACATAAATATTTATAGTGGTTCGTTCAAACACGACCTACATCCACTCCATGAAGGCTCCCACTTCATGTATTGCACTATTACCACTAGTGTCTCTCCTTTTTCCCCCACTACCCGGTGCGGCAGAGAACCATCATCTTTTTAAACCCTCCAAGTGTCGGTAGAGAACCTTCCGATGTTTACACTCTCTAAGTGTAGTCAGAGAACCTTAGGCTATTCATACTCTTCAAGTGTAGGCAGAGAACCTTTGGCTGTTCACACTCTCCAAGTGTAGG
>NW_021467965.1:0-267 GCF_001605985.2 Dendrobium catenatum
TATGTTTGAAAACTTTCAAATCCGCGGGAAATTGAAGACTTTTTTGCCAGAAAAATTGTCAGTAATACGTGATTTTCCTATAATGCAAGTGTGTAAATATGTATGTTCCACATAATAAGATGAAGTTTCTTGTCAGAGGTGGAGCCATGATAAAAAAATTTGGAACAAGGTTTGTCAATAGTTTTGCAACATGACTTAGGTATGATAGCCCCTCTGATCCAATAGGCAAGGGTGTTAGCAATACTAAACTTCAAGAATTGTATTCTA
>NW_021467966.1:0-598 GCF_001605985.2 Dendrobium catenatum
CAATATCATAGACCAACGAGCCAAACGTCCTGACAATGTAGGCCGAGTCATAAGGTATTACAAGGGGTTAAAACTGGAAATAAGTTGATTTGATGAGAAAGCATGTAATGTCTTAGTTTTGAGCTGCAAAGACTAAGGCAAGTCAATGTTTCTCAATCGTTGGATACCAAATTTCCGTTAGTAGAAGTCTCCAACTTAGGTAGTAGAGAGCGTTCTCTTTTCATTCGTCATTGACTTAAGCAAGGAGAGCCCCGAGAGACTCGTCAAGGGCCGCAGTGTAAAGTATTAGAGGTCTCCCTGGAATAGGGGCTGCCAAGACTGGTGGATTTGTCAGGTATTGTTTGATGTTTTCAAAAGCAGATTGACATTTCTCGTCCCAAATGAATTTGGCGTCCTTTTTAGCGAGGACCGAGAATGGTTGACATCTTCCGGAAAGATTGGAAATGAATCTTCTTATATACGCCAGTCTACCTTGAAGAGACCTTAGTTGAGTAAGGCTCCTAAAAGGCAGCATATTTAAGATAGCTTCGATTTTAGCAGGATCAATTTCAATTCCACGGAGTCTTACTACGAAACCTAGAAATTTCCCTGACGTGAC
>NW_021467967.1:0-1105 GCF_001605985.2 Dendrobium catenatum
GTTTACCCAAATTGACCCAAACTCCTTTTCTTGGTTTTAAATCTCTTCCACTTCATCTCAAGCTCAAATTTAAACTCCTTTGGACTTAGTGGGTTAGATCCAACCCACTAGGCCTTAAACCATACCCTGGGTAAACCTGGTTGACCAAGTCAATCCAGGTTGACCCATTTAACCTCAATGGGTATAATTCAAATCCTAATTCAATCCAATCTCTTCATGGACTCAAACCCATCATCACTTGGACATATTTGATAGGGTTGACCAGGTCAACCATTGACTGGTCAACCAAAGCCTTAAATAGGTCAAACCATTTAAATCAATTTAAATCCATTGAATTCCCTAATTACTTTCCTAATCACCCTTATATTCAAACCACAACCCAATCTCATTCTTTTCCTTCCTAATAAAACCTTGATTCAATATAGTCCATTCCCCTTAAGTCTAAGGCTTTAAAAAGGAGTTTTAGGGTTCTTTGAAAGAACTTTTTGTTATTTTCTCTTTCCCTAATCTATCCCAAGCCGAAAGAGTTTGTGTGAGAGCTCTCCCCTCCTTCCTCCACCTTCCCCAAGTCAAATTCGATCTATCAAAGCCACCGCCAGTGAGTTCTCCAGCGACTCGAGACCCTAAACATTCTAAAGAAGATTCTCGTCAATCTAAAGCAATTCAGACTACAGTTTCTTCTACAAATAGGAGCGTGAATAATCTATAAGTGCAATAAGCCTAGGATCTCCTGAATCCGTTGTATGGATTAGATAAAATCACAAACCTTAGCTTAGGACATATAGAGTTAAATAACTTTTCATATAACTTATTTTAGATTGCAATTTTGATCCCCCATGAAAGTTCATTATGTATGTAATATTTGTTTAAAATTTTATTTGATTTTGTTGAGTAAATTAATGAAATGAGCCAAAATATTATTTAGGGTTTCAATTCGATAGACGTTTGACTCTTACGTCTTTTGGACCATTGATCTCACAATCAATGGTCAGGATGGATCCTTTCCGTGCATCCACATAACCGCACAGTTTCATCTGTCATAGTGATCACCATCTAGCTCAATCAGATCCATCTGCTCGTTAGAGTGGAGGATCGAACGATCCAC
>NW_021467968.1:0-247 GCF_001605985.2 Dendrobium catenatum
TTGGTTCAGCTTGATTTGAATAAGGCTAGAGGTAATGATCAGAAGCTTAATCGAGCACTGGTTGGCAGCCTCGTAGGACGTCGGCTCCCGTTCTGGGTGGTGCAAAATGAACTCCAGAGGAAGTGGGGACATCTTGGATTAACTTAGATCACGACGTTGGGTTCTGATTGTTTCCTCTGTTGGTTTGTGAATATGGAAGCAAGGGATAGCATCTTAATTGGTGGACCGTGGTATGTTGCAGGTCAGA
>NW_021467969.1:0-299 GCF_001605985.2 Dendrobium catenatum
CTGTGATCACTATATGAACTATAAGGGGCATTATTTCGAGGTTACTGAGCTTTCCCCTGTTCTCTCTTTTTCTGGGCATCTTGGCATCCTGATTTTCACTCCTATAGGACTGTACTGCAATTCTATTTTTGAAAGTGGGTTTTTTTATCTTATTTAAGTTTCACTCTAATATATATATTAACTTTTTTGGGAGGATTCTTCGCAGGTATTTCTTTCAAGAACTTTCCGATTCTGATTACAAGGTACGTTTATTTTGGTTTGTTTTTTCCGTTTTCTGCTTCTATTATTTTTGCAGGAAG
>NW_021467970.1:0-246 GCF_001605985.2 Dendrobium catenatum
TATACATAACTTCTTGGAACAATATTTTTCAAATATAATTGTTGCGTCTAGGAGTATTCGCGACGGTAGAGAAATATCATATTTATCGTCTTAGCGTTGTACGAAAATCCGGCACGCAATCAGATAAGGAGAGAAGGTATAGCATTTATGAGACACAAAGATTTTTACGTGGAAAACCCCTGAAAAAGAGGGAAAAAACCACGGGGCCAAGCCCAGTTTGAATGAATCCACTAATATTTGCAGTCG
>NW_021467971.1:0-269 GCF_001605985.2 Dendrobium catenatum
GATGATCGCCACCTGTCCAGGGAGTTGGTGGGAGCGGCAGCCAAGGACATGGAAGGACATCCTATATGGAAAGGGTGTTTTGTCCTCTATTTGGACACATGGAGAGATAGGGACCTTTGGATCTAGATCCAAGGGTCATTATGAGCTTTAGGAATGTTCTAGACCTTAACTAATCTGCTGAATTGATTTGGGTTTAAGTTTAATAAATTTGATTAAGGATTTTAGCCATTTGGAAGCCTCTTTGACCGTTTGTTGACTGGTTTGACCAG
>NW_021467972.1:0-267 GCF_001605985.2 Dendrobium catenatum
AGAGAGTTGAGGAGCCTCACAAAATAACACCAAAATTCAACTAATGCAAATAGCTCGCAATAATCAAAAGCCTCAAATTTAATATCTAGATCCTTCACCTTGAGATCTGTCACTCATATTGAAAGTGGTGACTAGCGGAAGAGAACGGTAAGTAGACTTAGCGATGCCACTAATAGGCAAGTGATCTTAAGAGGACTTGTCGCCGGGAAAGAAGCCGGTTTCGGAGGAGCGGGTGGACGGCCGTCAATGATCCACGTGTAGACGGAG
>NW_021467973.1:0-423 GCF_001605985.2 Dendrobium catenatum
GAAAAGAAGGGACCTACCTACTATTTAAGGCATACTATGAGACCGATTTTAGTAGCCTCGAATCCTAAATCTAGAATGGGCTTAGTGTTCTACACAACACTAAGACCCATGTCTTAGCTAATGCAATGCAAAGATCTGGACTTATCCCGGCCTGGATTGGGGAGCCAGCTAACCACCTAATCGATTCAAAACCATGCTATCAAGTCAATTATGAAGGATAGGTGGGAGGTACAGTTCTTTGGAAATAGGACCGACATCTAGATGATTTTCTAAGTGGTCTTGGACTTATGTGGGTCAAATGCTCCTAGCTAATGCAATTAACTTTTATTTAGTTGGTTACTAATACAATGCATGCTAGTTGAAAAGTCAACTCATGAATGCTATAAAATTTTTAAAACAGGCTTATAGAAAATAATTTTTTGA
>NW_021467974.1:0-213 GCF_001605985.2 Dendrobium catenatum
AAACAAAAATGCAATGCCCAAACATAAAGCCACTAAGAAAAAACTGCTTATATAACTAAACTACAATTTTTCTATTTAAATTATTAATTATAGAACTTTAAAATTAATTTTTATAACTTATAGAATATTAAAATTATAACTTATAATATTATGAAAGATAAAAATAATTAATTAATTTAATTTAATAATAAATTATTAAATTATTAATTTAAT
>NW_021467975.1:0-603 GCF_001605985.2 Dendrobium catenatum
TTTTTTTGGTTGGGAGCAGTTACAGTCAACAATCTTTTGACGATTTAGTCAATGGAGGTAGTCAATCAAACTTTACCGAATGATTCTTTTTAGCATTTATGGGTTGCAACATCTAAGGGGATCTTATAGAATTGGAGTTAATGTTTGTCGAAAAGGATAATTTTAAGTCTGGATCTGAGCTGATAGAGGGCTTTGTATTCTATCAAGCGTCCTATATAACTCACTATTCAAGAGATTTGGGCTAGTGGGAATTTGCGGGCTAAGTTAAATGATAGTAATTTTATAGTATCATTTTACAGAGAAATTATCTGGTCAAAGGCCTCGATCATAACTGCATTATTTGTAGTGTCATTTGGAGGATTGATTTGAGCCCTCTCAGTAGCTTTTGACGATTTGTCCATGTCGCTTTGCCCCCTCTATGCCATTCCATCTCACCATCTAGTAGAGGATTGATCGAACCTCCCCCTAGTAGCCTCAATAACCTTTTCACATCACTTTTTCACAACCGTCAGGTCATGCAATCTCAATCTTTGTCCAAACAAATAAATAAGCTGGCTACTTCTTCTCGAGCCCTCCCAGTTCCCTTTTCAAAATCTTCAGCGT
>NW_021467976.1:0-225 GCF_001605985.2 Dendrobium catenatum
TCGTCCTGGATGATTCTACGATCATCCTGGACGATACAGCCTATTCTTTAAATTTAGCCATATTTCCTATTTTTCTTCACACTTTCTGTTTGTTTGCTGCTCCTTGCTTATGGCTGGTGGAAAGCGCGTTCAACAAACCTCTGGAAGCTCCTCGAGGGCCACACTAGACCCTCAATTCAGGGAGGCAAAAGATTTGGCTGCCTACCATTGGTATAAAGAATGCGG
>NW_021467977.1:0-307 GCF_001605985.2 Dendrobium catenatum
ATTAAAATTTCGTTCAACAAAGAACAAATTGATTTCTGTGAAGATGGAGTTGCTGTCAGATTAAATGCTGATAAAGAGGCAGAGAATTCAAGAGTCCTGAAAAATTCCATTGTGATCAAAGTGCTGGGGAATAATGTGACATTTCCGGTGAGTAGTATTGAATTAAGGAGACAATGGAGCAAATATGGTAATTTCCACTTGACGTCATTAGGGATGAACTGGATTCTGTGTTCATTCAAGTCGAGCGAGGTGGTGGATGAAATTTGGAATGGAGGACCATGGTATGTGAATGGGTGCATTGTGGGGA
>NW_021467978.1:0-264 GCF_001605985.2 Dendrobium catenatum
CATGACTATAAAATTATTTTATTTTGTAATTGATTACTAATATTATTACAAATATATTTGACTTTAAGTTTTATAATTATATCATTAAATTTATTATTGACAAGCAAATTGTACCTAATTATATAAAAGAAATTAAAAAACATACCGCACAATACATATTTATTTATATATCTAACACCTAAATTTTGATATTTACTAATGTAACACTCAAATCTTTAAATTATACAAAAAACATCATTAATATTAACTTTTTATAGTGAGATA
>NW_021467979.1:0-225 GCF_001605985.2 Dendrobium catenatum
CATATAACTATTAGTTTTGAACTTCATGATGATATTCATTGTCAAAACTTATGATCGAATAGAGTTTGAACAATTTGAACATGGTTAGATCCATGTTCAAATTATGTTCTATTCATGTTTATAATTGATTTGAACTATATTAAAACAATGACATAACACCACGATTTGAATAAAATTCAAACATGTTGTTGAACATATTCAATGTTTTATCTTGATTCAAATATA
>NW_021467980.1:0-279 GCF_001605985.2 Dendrobium catenatum
TTGCGGATCATTCGACTCATAGTCTCTATGTTTATGCTCTGTCGTATCTGCTTCTGTTGTTAGCTGCTCGTTCTGCTTAGCGTTAATGTCTCCACCAGAGGGAACTGATTTATCTTCCTCATCCTGACACAAAAAAAAATATGGATTCAAGCCAAATTTAAAAAAATGCAAAAGTAAAATTTTGTCCTTTTTAGAATATTATGCTATAGAGTCTACCCTTTGAAGATCATGCCCAGGGCTAGGTAGATCGGGAGTGACTTCTCTATCATGGTTATCTTC
>NW_021467981.1:0-202 GCF_001605985.2 Dendrobium catenatum
TTTCCATTTCCACTTAATGGAGGAAGAAGTGGGAGAAGGGGGGTGGTACAAGGAAGGAGAATCAACAACAACAACAACATCAAGCCTTTATCCCACTGTGTGGGATCAGCTACATGAATCCGTTATTTTCATTATGTCCTGTTAAGAGTCAAATTCTCATTTAAATCTAATAAAAAAAATATCATTTCTACTATTTTCTATC
>NW_021467982.1:0-215 GCF_001605985.2 Dendrobium catenatum
TTGATCTTAGCACTCCCCCTTAAGATGGTATGCCAAATTTATCAACATATTTGGAGGTACCCAATTGAATAATCTATTAGTAAGTGTGTCTGTTATTTAATCTTATTGCCAAATCTTTGATTGTTTCATAATATTCTCATCCAATGTCTCTTTAATGAAGAATATATCTACATCATCGTGTTTTGTACAGTCATGCTAGATTATGGGCAATATCA
>NW_021467983.1:0-1639 GCF_001605985.2 Dendrobium catenatum
TGTTGCTTCCGAAGAAATCTGCTGCAGCTAAAGAAGCGAAAGAGCCGAAGTCGCCGACTAAGAAGACAAAAGCTGCGAAGAAGGATTAGGTTGAAAATTTGTTATTTTCCCTCGATCTGTATTTAATTCAGTGTTTTTATCGTTGTTTCCTGGAAGAAGACAGTAGTGTAAGGTGTTTTAAAAATCTATTTTTGGTAATGAAAAAAAAAATGTTCGTTGCGCTTGATCTGATGGAATTCTTGTGTTGAGCTTTTAAGATTGTCTATTACTCTATTTTTTTTAATCTATTCATTTGTAATTTGATATTTTGATGGAACTATTTGTGTACTCACCCTTTTGATTAAGGGGCTGAATTTCTGCAAGTAATATTCGTAAGATAAATCTAAAATATGATTTGTGTAGTATCATGAGTTATGATCGATGAAGTAAATTCAGAATAAAATTCGTATATATGCGGAGCCTCGTCGCTGCTTGCTATTGTTGGCCAATTCTGGCAGTTGCTTGTTATAGTCATTGCCAGTGTCGGCAGCCCTCTTCAACCTGCCATTGGTGGTCACCATTGGCAATCCTTATTGACTGTCTGCCATTATTCACTGTCATTTGCCATTACTGGCCACCATTGCCAGTATTGTTCCTATCAAGGGCAAATTGTCTGATTTTAACAATCATATTTTTAATGCCAATTTGATAGAGTTTCATAATTCGAATTTACCTTATTGTTTTGAACTGCATTTTGATAACCTTATTTGTTGTCTTCTAGATAAAGCTTTCTGGAGTAAAGAGTCTTAATGCCCTTTCACAACACAATTCTTCTTGTCTTCAACTAGCGTTAGGATCATCTCTAATTAAACTCCATACCATTATATATATTTGTCCATGATTCTTCATTCAAACTCCAAATTACATGTCAAATTCTGGTAGGTGAATAATGTTACTACAATATTAGAGTTGGATTGTTCACCTATACCAAAAAAATTGGTGTAGGATTTGCAGAAGAAATGTGCTAATGAGAAAAATTTGTAAAGGATGATTACCTTCGCAAGAAGTTTGCAAAATAAAAAGAAATGATGTTTGGTTGGAGAAAAATGATTGTATTTTGGAGTGAAAAATGAGTTTTTTTGGTTGGAGATGTTCTAAGTACTCAGTCATTACTCTATTTCTAAATAAATTGCATACTTAAGACACCATTGGCTATCTGTTTATATACTTTTATGATACCATATTCAAAGTTATTGCTGAACTTGTTGCTTGCAGGCTTAGGCTTTGCCATCATAACATTATCATGTTGCTTAATCTGCTATTGTATGGAAGATACATTATTAATATTATTGCTTTGGCAAATGAAATCCTTAGGGCAT
Source organism: Dendrobium catenatum (assembly GCF_001605985.2). Taxonomy (NCBI): domain Eukaryota; kingdom Viridiplantae; phylum Streptophyta; class Magnoliopsida; order Asparagales; family Orchidaceae; genus Dendrobium; species Dendrobium catenatum. The sequence continues at coordinate 1,359 of NW_021467983.1, forward strand.
CTCAAATTGAAAATCTCATTTTTCACTCCAAAATGTCATGAAACTAAAAAATGCCATGATTCATCTCCAATCGAACTTCATTTTGCCCCCTTTTGTGAAGGTAATTGTTGTTCTCTTCTTTCATGCGTTTATTCGAGAAGTTCAGTAGAGACAGAAAAATGACGAAGATGAACAGTGCAACGCCAATATTGGTGTCTCACTGTTCACCCGTAACTAAATAGTGGAAGTTTGATTGTTCGGCTGGAGCTGCGAGTGATGTCATTCAAGTGTTTGGAGTTCGG
>NW_021467984.1:0-225 GCF_001605985.2 Dendrobium catenatum
AGGATTTCTTTGGCTTCATTTATATCCTATTTCACACATGACTTTTATAAATCTACCAAATCATGCTCTTAGGAATTTGTAAGACCTTATAATACCTTTTTCAAGTGGCATACCAAGGCTGGTGGATGATACACATAAATTTATCTTAACCATCCCTAAACAAGAAGGAATTTTTTTATCAAACTTTCTTCCATTGGTTGTTCACCCATAAAGACGAGTTGAGTG
>NW_021467985.1:0-248 GCF_001605985.2 Dendrobium catenatum
GTTAAATATGTTCACGAACATAGCTCGTTAAGGCTTGTTTGTTTAAAGGTCGATAAACATTAAATGAACCAAACATGAATCAAACATGAATCGAATATGAACACACTTAAATTAAACGAACCAAACATGAACACAAATAAGAAAGCTCGAATCAAACACAAACCAAATTTGAACAAGCTAATGATAAACGAACTCAAACATGAACACTTACATACTCGGCTCGGCTCTGTTCGTTTGCAGCCCTAACC
>NW_021467986.1:0-219 GCF_001605985.2 Dendrobium catenatum
CAGTTTTCATGTTTTGCCTTTTTTGTTTATGTTTATTTTTCAAGGTTGAGTGGAAAAATTCTTTGGAAGTAATTATCTGCTTTTTTTCTTGTACTAATTCTCCTCGGATGGTTTATGTTTATTTTAATACAATTTCTAATTCAGCCGAAAGATTTGGGGGTAATTCTCCAAACTTCTATACCATGGAAAACTTTAACAATATGATGAAAATGCAATTTA
>NW_021467987.1:0-263 GCF_001605985.2 Dendrobium catenatum
ATAGACTAAGATTTTTTAGATCTATTCTCACTCTATCAATTTGATTTTCTTCGTACAATAATAAAATACTTATTTTTTTTAAATAAATAGAGAAAAAAAAAAAGATGGGAGGGAGAGTGATGAGTGAGAATAAGCTGACATAAAAAAAGATATATTCTTTTCTTTGAAATTTTATAATGATTAATCTATTTATACTTGATACGTCATCAAAAACAGTTTGAATCAACCACGAATCTCGAGACAAAAGCTAGTTGGAAACTTAA
>NW_021467988.1:0-244 GCF_001605985.2 Dendrobium catenatum
AATTACAAAATATTAAATTTCAATATATATGCATATTATAATGTGTGTTAAAATGAAAATATAAGCCATTCCAACTCTATTTCTATTCCAATTATTTATTTTTCATTACAAAAATTTTTAAATATATTGGATTATGAAATAATAGCATATATATTTTGTGTTAATAAATAAACAAATAAATAAAAATTATTGAAAGTAAATCAAGCCATAATTTTGTCTTCCACAAGGTCCTAAAAACCTGGTC
>NW_021467989.1:0-206 GCF_001605985.2 Dendrobium catenatum
AAGTGGGCAGAAGCAGCTCCATTCAGAGAAGTCACATTCGAGCTTGTGATCAACTTCTTCACTCACAATGCTGTCTACAGATTTAGTGTGCCACACCGCTTAATCTCAAACAACGGTACTACATTTAAAAGTACAAAATTTTATAAATTTGTTGATCGTCACAAAATCCATTGGCGATATTCATCTATATACAATCCAAGAGAAAA
>NW_021467990.1:0-667 GCF_001605985.2 Dendrobium catenatum
ATGGGAGGATTTATGAAGACAACAAGCTCATATGAAGCATATATAGCCATTACTTACGCCTGCTCGTTTGAACTTGTTTGAACTTCCAACCACGCCAGCTAATTTCGACTTCCAACGTCAAATTTTCTTAAATGTATCATACTTTCCCAAAAAAAATCATAAATGTTGTACAGAGATTATTATTTAAAAAATAAATCAATCTGGTCAAGAATTTGAATTAATATATATCGTATTTTATTATTTGTGTCAAGTGCACTGATTCATAGGTGTTAATTCTATTTTTTTTAATCAAAATTGAATTTTAGTGTTTATTTGAATTGCAATTAGTTCAAATTTATAACATTCTGTTAAGTTTATTTTTCTAAGCATTTCAAAATTGCACTTTCTTCTATGTTTCTCTCCAAAACTTCTTGCATCATTTAAAAAGATTTCTCTATTATTCAACTCGTGTATATATGAAATTTTTGTGACTCACTTACAAATTTCTTATATTGCTTAAAGATTTTTATGTGAATTTATAATATTGAGTTAATTCGTCCCTACTAAAGTGGAGCTGTAAATTATTTGATTTTGAAATTATAATAAAAAGTGTTTTACTTGTACAAGTTAAGAGTACTTATCTTCGATTTTTAAATTATATGTTTGATTTTTTTCCGAGAAAAAATTA
>NW_021467991.1:0-253 GCF_001605985.2 Dendrobium catenatum
TGGCCAAATGCTGTATGTGCTGCTCAAAATCTTGAAAGGATTAAAATCATCAGTATCTAAACCAAGGCGAACATTACATGGATCTGCGGCAAAATCAGGATATCTATAATCAAATGATTTCCATGCTTCTCCATTAGCTGGGTGTCGCAGCATACCATCTATATTTCGTTGTGTGGCATGCAAAATCATCTCTTATGCCATTTTTTATTATAATTTTTATATTTGATATTGTATAACATTAAAATATAGTTTA
>NW_021467992.1:0-292 GCF_001605985.2 Dendrobium catenatum
ACGAATTAACTTTTTGATCGTCTGTACGAAATATTTTTGTCTGTACGATCGATCAAGTAAAAAAGCCTGTACGAAGGGACGCATCGTATATTGTGTTGATTACAAAAAGTCATTACATTTTGGATGAATTTGATCGTCTGTACGAAACATTTTCGTCCAGACGAATGATGATTTTCGTCCAAGACGAACTGTTTTCATCTAGGACGAACTGTTTTCGTCCAGGACGAACGTATCATTTTTTTTTAAATATGAAGGTTTTCTAACTCAACAATCACATCTCCAAACTTCCCTT
>NW_021467993.1:0-395 GCF_001605985.2 Dendrobium catenatum
TTGCCTCGAGATTCGTGCTTGATCAAGATTATTTTTGATAACGTATCAATAATATTTCTATATTATTCGGGTGTTTTTTTTTCCCTTTTTGCAGGTTTTTCATTGCCTGGTGATTATTTTTTGGAAGAAAGTCGATGTTGATAGTTATATTTTGCAGCTTTCTTTTTTTTTTTGGGTGCTTGCTTGGTGCCACCTTAATTAGAGGAAATTTTGTATTTTGGTTAGTAGGGGACTATCGGCTCTTATGTTTTATTTCTTTTAAGCTTTGTAGCTTATCGAGCATTAGTGAGCGGAATGTTCCCTTAAGGACTATATAATTTTTCCCTATATCAACGCTTAGGCCCCTTTTGTGGGTTTCCCTTAAAAAAAAATACTTCAAAATGTTCATAAAATTT
>NW_021467994.1:0-322 GCF_001605985.2 Dendrobium catenatum
GGATTTTTGCTACTTTTTCAGCCCACGATGAAGAGAACATCTTAGTTCGTCGACCTTGGATATCCGTCAAGAGTAGTTGTGTTGACCTCTGGATTAAGCTCAAAAGAAGCAAAAAAAAAGAAAAAAAAAACACACAGATATACCTGTGTTAAATCCCGCAAATTCTGCCCGAAATCCCGCCGAATCGCTGTGCAGTCGGCGCCGTCCCGGCTGTTCTGCGTGAAAACAGCGACGGTGGCCTCGATCCTCGCCTTCTGCACGCCTATAAAACGAGCGGTTGCTCTTTGCTTCTCCACACAAAAAAAAATCGCAAACTCCTCCT
>NW_021467995.1:0-3315 GCF_001605985.2 Dendrobium catenatum
GAAAAAAAAAAACATTAGAGATGAAACAACTAAAAAATCAATAAACATAAAAAAGGAATACAACAATAATCAACAAAGTAGTAAACATGCAATCCAGAATTCATTAAGCAGCAAGTTTAAGAAATTATGAGTCGCGACCCTCCACTGTCCAAGTATCATATGCTCTCATGAGGTCTTTTGTGAGAGCACACCTATAAAAATCAAATGTCAAATTTAAGAACTCAAACAGGTTTGGGTCTCTTCTTATGAAAAGAAGAATGCAATGTATTTGTGTTATGCTATAAATAATACAATTTGGGTCTCCATACCCAATGTGTACTATAGTAAATGGTACAAGTGTGTGCAATGTGTCCTAGCATGCCACGTGAAAAATATCTAACTCTAGGAAAAGGATTTACTAATCTATTTGGGTTATAATTCCTCTTCCTATGTTTTTTCTTAAGATTAAGTGTTGATGTATTCCAATATCTCTCAAGTGTATTTAATTTAGCTTTAAACCTCAAGTTAGCACTTTCTAAAGCTACATTATATATTCTCAAATTGTACTCCCTGTGCTCAGATTTGTTAATGTATGTCTTAAAATCAGATTCAAGTGAGGTGTAGGATGCTTTCAATAAGTCATGCTCAATAACCAACTCAAAGTGCTTTTTATTCAATTCATCAAACTCATCAAGTAAAGACGTGTGATTGCTATCAATTTGGAGGTGATCTTTAATCAAAACTTCATGCTCCTTTTGTAAATTTTAAAACTCCAATTTCAAGATAGCATGCGTTTTCTTAAGTTTTCTATATGATGCATGAATTTTCTTACATATTTCAAATAGTTGATTATAGGTTGGTTGGCATACCTCTTCTTGATCAAACAGTTTAAGATGATTATCAGCCATCAAACAAAAGTTTGTGATTTCCTCCTTTACTTCAATCTTAAAGAAGTTAGATGTAGAATTTGCCAAAAAAGTTTTTTGGTACTGCTTCTTGTCCTTCCTGTATTTGGGTTTCTCCTCACCCTTCTCCTTGCTTGGATATTCCTTAAGTGTAGGACAATCAGCTTTAACATGTCCAGGCTTTCTACATTCAAAACAAGCAACATCAGAAGAGCTTTTATAATTTTTGCTATCCTTACCTCTTTTCCACTTCTGATGGTCTTTATACTTCTTCCTTAGAAAGCTTTTGAATTTCCTAGTGATGAAGGCAACATCATCGTTTACATATCCGAAAGAATCAGTGTCCGTGTTGTTGGTTTTTAGTGCCATAATTTTCTCCTTCTTTTTCTCACCTGCATCAAGATTTCTTTGATTCTCCCCTTGCTCATAAGAAATGAGTGGTCCAAGTAAGTTATCAATTGAATAGGTATTCAAATCTTTAAATTCAGTAATTGTAATGATCTTAGCATCAAAAGAAGTAGACAAACATCTCAAAATTTTATTGACCCTTTCATAATTAGTTAACTCTCTTCCTAAAGCATGCAATGAGGTGACAATTTCAGTAAACCATGTTTACATGTCAGAAAATGATTTAGAATGTTTCATACAAAAATGTTTGTAGTCATGTTATAAAATATTCAATCTAGATTGTTTAACTTCGTTGGTTCCTTCCTAAGTTACACACATATATCCCAAATCTCTTTACTAGTTGCACAAGTTGAAACACGCATATAATATTCATATTTTAAAACATAGAAAAAATAGTTCAAGAATTTTGCATTAAGTTGTGCTAAATCTCTTTCATCAAAACTCCATTCAGTAAAAGGAATTTAAATTTTAATGCCATTAAGTTCACAAGAAGGTGGTGTATAACCTTCTTTAACAAGCATCCACAACAATAATCAAGCGATTATAAAAATGTAGACATGTGAGTTTTTCAAAAATCAAAATGAATATTATCAAACAAAGGTGGACGTATAATAGAATATCCTTCCATTATATTACGATTACCAAAGTTAGACATGAATCAAAATATAAAAAGTTTTTAAACTTAATTTTATTAATCTCGCTCTGATACCACTTATAAGTGCTCTGATAGTACTTGAAAGTTCATTAGGGATGTTAAGCCCTTATGACTAGGCCCAAGGCTAACCAAGAGGGGGGTGAATTGGTATTTTAAAAAATCTCTAGATCAAAATACAATCTTAAAATAAAAACTAAGATGCACCATAAAAATCAAAGTGCAAAAAATAAATGTGAAAGCAGTAATAAAGAATACAGAACTTTATAGTTGTTTGATCAACACGACCTACATCCACTCCCTAGAGGCGCCCTCTGAGTATTGCAATAAACTTATTATCTCTCCTTTATCCTACATAGCAATGATAAGAAGCCTATATAAACCTCCTTTCCACCAACCTAGTTGTGGCAGAGAACCCAACTCCTTTTGCTCCCTCCAGAAGCAGACAGAGAACCCAACTCCTTTTTCTTCCCCCTGAAGCAGGTAGAGAACCCAACTCCTTTTGCTTCCTCCTAAAACAGGCAGAGAATCTAACTCCTTTTGCTTCCTCTTAAAGCAAACAGAGAACCTTGATCAAATGCTGAAGTTTAACTCTCTAGAAATACTAAGAAACTAACGACGATGACTGGAGAAGATGATGACAAATCTTTACTTGGAGAAACCTTTATGAACTCCCTCAAAAACTCCCCCTCACAAGATCCTCTCTCTCTCTCTCCCTTTCTCTTCCTCTCATCTTGGCTCTCTTAGGTTAGAACAGAAGAAAAAGATAAGCTCTTGGGTAGAATAAGAGTCTTAAATAGAAATGTTTAAGAATAGCTCTTATTTTATATAAATTTATCGTCTAGGATGATATGGATATCATCCTGGCCGATCAGCATAAGCTTCGCACAATCAGCCCAGTCGATTTGGGATGATTAAAATATTTTTGGTCATATCATAGGACGATATAATATAGTCTTATACGATCAGTACAATTCCTTGAATATCGTCCAAACAATCACCCTGAAAGGATGTCTGGATGATGAAAAAATAGTTCGATAATCCAGGCTGATCTCACGATCATCCTGGACGATTAGTTCAAATTTGTGAAACTCGAGCAGAACGTCACTCTAAATAGAAGCTGGCCGATGTCAATCATTCAATCGATCATCCCGTCCTGAACAATGTGATTATGCAATCAAACCTTAATTACTTTTCTTAATTACTATATTAATTTAGGCATAATTGTGCTGCATCATCCAGGCCGATGTCCTAGACGATGTCCAAAAATAAAGGATACCTAAATAGATCTAGTGGCTAATTCTTTCTAATTTTAGCCTATCATCTTGGCTGATACTAATATCATCTAGGATGATGTGCTAAATGACATTT
>NW_021467996.1:0-349 GCF_001605985.2 Dendrobium catenatum
AACAAATTCTGAAGCTTATTGCCATCTTCACAACGAAAGAGTTTTTTAATATTCTTCCATAGGTGTCTTATACACACTCTATGTTCGGCATTTGGGAAAGTAAGCTTTATTGCTTCAATAAGTCCCTTCTCCATGTCAGAGATAAAAGCTAATTGCTCAATTTCACAACCAAAACTTTCCGACAAGTTTCTTAAGAACCACTCCCAAGATTTCTTGGACTCCGATTCAGCAACGGCAAATGCTATTGTGTAGAGACCATTATTGGCATCCAAGCAATTTGCAGATAGTAGTACACCAAGATATTTCAATTTGAGGTGGCACGCATCAACCCCAATTAAATATCTACATC
>NW_021467997.1:0-1472 GCF_001605985.2 Dendrobium catenatum
TATATATATATATATATATAATACATTTTTTTTTATAAAATGTGATAAGCTCCCTTCTTGTGCTTAGCTTTAACACATAAGACTTCCTTCCTTAGTGTAGGATTTTCTATATAGCACCCCATAGATGGATTCATAATGAACTAGCATTTGCTAGCCAAATAATAAACTAAGACAATCTGAACATCATACTTGACACTGAAACCTTGAAACCTATAGGCTAGATTAATTGTAACATCCCTTCGTAAGTACCCACTACCTAAGGAGTCACTACCAAAAAATAGGGTTTTCGCAGAATAATATTTCACTTTTCCCGGCGGTTATACCCGCTACAATTTAATTTGCAACGGTCGGAGAACCGCTGCATAGCCGCTGTTTTTGCCATCCGCTGCAACGACCTTCCGCATCGGTTTGAAGACCAGCGGGGTAGCCTTTTATGCAGCGGTTTTAACAGCTGAAAATATATAGAATTATGGCGGTTTTAACCATGATAAAGGCTAGCGAAATCGACCTGATAGCCGATTTGCAGCGATTTTCTGGGCCCTAGTGGCGGTTATAACCGCCACTAATGTCCATAATTTTTTTTTAAAATTGTGAAACCATGCCGTTCACCCTACACCTGCAACAAACAACAAATAGACCACACCCTACACCTGCAACAAACAACAAATAGACCACAAATCATGACATAGGGATTCTATCATGGATCCAAATAGAAATTCATATACTTATTCTAAGTCACAAATCATATCATCTCTAAATTTCTTATAGATAATGTGGTGTCTACATTCCCCTTTTTAAAACATTATCTTTTCATGAACTCAATATTTCATACCAAGCCCTAAAGGCTTTCTATAATCCATACAAAAATTTTCTTAAGTTTAAATATATGTTCATAATGTAGATGATCTACAAAACTTGATGTTTTATATGTAGTTTCTTTATCTATATGATATAATTTAAACCCTTTATAATAAGAAAAGTCTAAAAAAAATTTAAAGGCTTATAGTCTAGCTGATAAAGTGAATGACATATTCAAAAAGTGTAGGGGGATTCAAATAACTTGTGCATAAATAAGCCTACAAACCAAAATAAGCTTAGTTGTTCTATGCATAGTCGATGATTTATAACAAGGAGAAAATTACTATTTCATTCATTTTATCCTATTGCTGGAAAAGATTTTTATTTGGAGCTTTTCTTATACATTGTTGTACAAGTAATAAAACAATTATAAATCACAAAATGCCAAGTCAAACTCAAGAAAGATTAGTAGGGAACACTATTTTTTATATAACAAGGAAATGAGCACAAAATAACAATCTTACATTTCAAAATCAAAACAACAAAAGTTTGAAATTACATAAAATATCCACATAACCAAAAGCATCACATCTAATGCTAGTGCTCATCAACAGACTGTCAGGCATCAGATAAATTATCATTTCCACCCTGAAAATAATATAAAGAGAATGAAT
>NW_021467998.1:0-219 GCF_001605985.2 Dendrobium catenatum
GCACCGTTCATTGGACATTTGAAGGCCTTAGTGATGACAGAATTCCATGATCTTGGGCTCGTAGGATTCTTCTCGTCGAGCCCTTCGATTCGAGTATAAGATCGTCAAAATCGGAGTCCGTTTGGTAACTCAAATAGTGGTTTGAACCTTCCAACAGCGCTTCGGATCCATGATTTGGGCCTATTTGGACTCGGATTGGGTCGAATTTGGTGTCGTTGG
>NW_021467999.1:0-2860 GCF_001605985.2 Dendrobium catenatum
TAGTAGCCTCGAATCCTAAATCTAGATTGGGCTTAGTGTTCTACGAAACACTAAGACCCATGTCCTAACTAATGCAGTGCAAAACCTGGACTTACCCCGGCTTGGATTGGAGAGCCAACTAACCACCTAATCGCTTTAAAACCATGCTATCAAGTCAGTTATAAGAGATGGGTGGGAAGTACAGTTCTTTGGAAGTATGACTGACATCTAGAGGATTTCCTAAGTGGTCCTAGACTTATATGGGTTAGATGCTCATAGCTAATGCAATTAAATTTTATTTAGTTGGTTACTAATACAATGCATGCTAGTTGAAATGTCAGTTCATGAATGCTATAGAAATTAAAAAAAATAGGCTTATAGAAGAAAATGGCACTTCATCCTCATAGGCCAGATTATCCGGACTCTACCCGCAGGCAGGGACATGTCTTATAGCAAAGAAAGAAAGATGCAACAATATGCATGCGACCCCGGATGGTTCCTGCAATTCCTTAGGTTCGTTAGATTTCTATGTTATTTAAAACTTAAATATTAAATTTTGATTATGAGTAGAAAAGATTTTGTAGTCCTTAAAGAGCCTAACGAAATTAAGGCGAAAACAAAAGCTACATGCAAGAAAAGAAACCTAAGAAAATCAGGCAATTTCTACTGCGCACATCAGGAAAACACATCAATATAAATCCAGAATAATCAACTAAATGGCCATAGGCAAACTGCCCTTATTACAACCCAGATATGCATAAAGTAAAGTGGCCAGGCACCACTGCCAACAATCCGGATTTCTAAGCCTATGACAAACGCCAACAACTTTGAGTGGGATATTGGGTCTTCAATCTTTTAGTATTTTGGATGTCTTCTCCTTGGACTCTTTGGACCTCCCTCCTTGGACTCCTTGAAAATCTCCTCCTTTGGCTCCTTGGAAATCTCCTCCTTTGACTCCTAGGATCCGTCGTGGCTTGAATATCCAAACGAATAGACAATTCCCCCCAGCAGGGGAGTATTGTCTTTTCTCTTTGGATATCTAAAGCCATCCAACTCGGTCTTCCAAATGGAAGAAGACTCTCCCCTTTAGGGATGCCTTCCTCTTTTGGAATCCAAGTTGGATAAGAATATCCTAACTCACAATTATTTTCACAACTCTTAACAATTATTACAAATTTTACATCAAATATAAAGTAGAAAAAATTCTAAAGGACCTGCATGGTTATCCTAATAAAAATCTCAAGCAGTTATATATGGAGATGAAAATAACTCAAACCGTTGACCCTGTGCCAAGTCATGCTCTTAATTATGAGGGCTAAGCAGCTCCACCTTTGCAGTTATAATTATTAATTTAGCCCTTATTATATCAGGGGAGATGAGCAAGCACTTGCATAAGACATTATTAAAAATCATGATGGTGCCCCCCTTTTATCAGCTTGAGCATGGCCACCTGCATGGAAGAACAGTATATATATATAACGCTCCTAACCTAGGGGTAAATCTAGCGCTCATCACATCATCCACAGAGTGTAGAAAAGGTAAGCAAACACACCAATCATTTTTTCAAACAGCATGCAATGAAATCCACGAAAAGCTCTGGCACACAGCAGAAAAGTAAAACCCAGCGGCCTAACCTAGATCTAGAAGTGGTGCTCTAGCAAAAAATTCTATGTCTGTGTATGGTTGGTGTGGTTTGGATAGGTCCTAAGCAGAGTAGTTAGTTAAAGTTATCTAGAGTTCAGGTTTGTTGGGAGTCTAAAAAGGATATTTTAGTTGAAATTCAAATATTAGTGGATTAGGGTCCATTTTAATTATTTTAGTTTGTTGATCAGTTTTGAGAGCTTAGGATACTGATATTTAAAGTTCAAGCGATATTAGCCAATTTTGGAAAGTTCTAGGTCATCCTAGAAACTAAGCTAAAGTTCCAAAAAGTCACTATGGGAAATGGGCTAGGTTTGGGTCTCCTAATATCTTATAAAAAAACTAGACCTTAATACAAGCAGTTAGACAGGTAGTAGGCTAAAATTCGAGTTTTCTAGGCAAAGTTATGAATTTTCTAAGTTTTAGGCCCTAAATGAACTACATTTGACCAAAATGTTGACTTTCTAATCTAAGCCAGTTTCTAGAAACCTAATATTTTTAATAAATACTAGATCCTAATTGGAGTCTAATGCAAGTGGGTTTGCCTAATTTGGAATTTTCTACAATTAGTTATGAGTTTTCTAAGTTCAGGGTATTTAAGGGAATTTCTAAATTTTCTAATAAATGACTACTTTTATTGTTTTGCTCCAAATCAGCTCCAAACTGATTGGAATCACCCCCAAAGGTCAGGGATGACCTAAAAAGGTGTTCCCAAGTGTTTGGGCAAAATTTGGGATTTTTAATAATTTTCAATAAATTATTAGGGGCAAAATGATAAATTCCACTTATAGTCAAATTAGGGATCAACCTGTAGTCAGACTAGGGAGCCCTGTTTATCTAAGGTCAAGGATCAGATTTTGGTCAGTTTGCGGCATTATGGGTAATTTTTTGATCTAAAATGTATTTATTGTAATTTTTGGAAGGTCTCGGGGCATTATTCAACAGATTAATTAGGGTTAGTTAACTAAGGGGTCTAACAAGCCCTAAAAATTCCTAAAAAATTCTGGGATATTTCAGATATCACTAAGTTTAAGCGTTGATATTTTCATGTCAATTCGGGGTCTATCCTAGTCCCTAGAAAATTTCTAAGTTCACTAGACAGGTCCTTAATTTTTGTCCTTAAGGTGTCACTACGTTATATGGGTTTAAATGGAGTTTCACACTAACCCTCAAGGTAATAATGCATGAGAAACATATAAAATCAGTAAACACACATGTCCTTAAATCTAGGAGAGCCTAA
>NW_021468000.1:0-209 GCF_001605985.2 Dendrobium catenatum
CTGGAGGTGGCTAATCTTCTTATATTATGGATAGTTTAAGGGAGAAAATTATCTCTCGTCAAGACTCTTGTATAAAAGAGAGGCCCTAAAGCTTCATAGGGCATGCCACGTATCTCATACAGTGGAATATCTCTAATATGAGAAGAAATTCATAAGAGAAGAAGAAGAAATATAAGAGATACTCCTACACAAAGAGGGACCCTAGATCT
>NW_021468001.1:0-285 GCF_001605985.2 Dendrobium catenatum
ATGGGTACTCGACCAGGACCCTGTGTAGGGCTCTGATTTAATGGTGAAAATTTTCTAGTTTCTGCCGTAATACAATGATGCTTTGCGCATCAAAATAAAAAATCAAATAAATAAATCATTAAAAGAAAATAAGAGAATATACAGTGCATTGAGTGAATCTAATTTTTTATAATTGAAAATTTTGGTATAATGCATCACTCGACTTAAATATAACTAATGACGTGCAACCTAACCAAAACATGAGAATCACAATTGTTATAACTTTAAAAAAAAAAAAAAAAATCC
>NW_021468002.1:0-1486 GCF_001605985.2 Dendrobium catenatum
AAAAATTGACACCCCTAGTGTAAAACATAAAAAATTAATAATAATGCATGATTTAAAGAAAAATATGGTAAATTAGAAATTTTTGTGATCTGAAGGTGTGGGGATTTAAAAATGAAAAATATAAATATATTTGATAATTATGAATTAGTTTATAAACTTTAAAAAAAGAAAAAAAAAAATGCTTTACTCTTCAAATCATATGTTCATAATAGCACAACACATTAAAATATTTGTTGGGATTAATGTTCATCATGCTTACTGTAATCGCACATATATATCATAATTATCAAGCAAAACAACATGAAATAAAACACCAATGTTAAATATAACTTTGTGATAGAAAATATCATATTTATTTGATTTTTAGCATATAGATTATGATTTTATACATTATTTTCTTAATTATGGGTACTAAAAGGTGTTAAATCCATATGGATGACAAATGTTAGACTAAATGGCACTGTCAATGAATGTATCTATAGATTTAAGAATTAATAATATAATTCTCTATTATATGAATGCCTTCATAATAAAACTAATAAATTAAATGCGTGTTGTACTTGGATAGTGCATGCTTGGGGCGTTGAGCTAAGGGTTTATTTGAGACAGCTTTCTTACTATTTTATAAAGCAATTTTTTAGTACAATTTTTTTTAATTTAAAATTTTTGTAGTAGAAGCTCCTTAATAAAATAGTAATAAAACTTTCCCAAACGAAACCTAACAAATAAATGATTTATTAGTTATGAAGATAACATTAAATGAAAAGTCACACATATTTATCAATTATTAATTAAAATTAAATTCTAACTGATCACTTTTTTTTATCTTTCAATTCAAAGCATATATAATTTAATTTCAATTAGTCAATTTTGCGATAAGTATTTAGATGTCACATATCATATGATGAAAATGATAATGTTTTACATCTTGATCATACACATAAAAATACTTAATTAATGGATCATGATAGTATTGATAATTTAGAGCTTTGTATTTAAAATCTTGCACTAATGATGTTAGTTAAGACTTAGTAGACTTTGTCATGCAGCCATACACATACTTAACAAGATTTCATAAATACACTCAATAATAGATTTACCTAAAAGTAATTTAATTCTTGATTATAATAGGAATAGTTCTATTTAAGAAAAAAAATATAATGACCACCATTATGCTATTATAAGGTCTTTATATTAACTTATTTTGATCTATTAGCTAGTGCTACTCATTTCAGAGAAAATGATTATTAATATCTAATTGAATATAATTATTATTCAAGATTTATTTTTGTAATATTTTTTGTAATAAAAAATGACATCAGTTAATTTTAAATTTTGATTCAATTAATAAATTTAGCTGATTAGAAGTGTTGGCCCGTTATTATTTAAATTTTAGTTATCTGATTAGAGTTCATAATTAAGAATTAATTTTTATATGTTAAAACAATAATAATAATAATAATAATAATAAATAAATACATAAATA
>NW_021468003.1:0-255 GCF_001605985.2 Dendrobium catenatum
CCTAATTCATATTAAACATGTTTCAACAGATCTCATACAAAATGAGTTCATACCGATTCATAATAGGTTCATACGCAACAGTATTTAAACAATTTCTATGTATGAACATATAATCCTACATTACGATCATGTACGCTCCAAATTGAAAAATTCAATTTTTTGGACGGGTTTTCATGTCTTTTGTATAAAAGGTCCACTAAAACTAACATGAGAGAGTCTTGTCTTCATGATTTCTCAAGGACAATTGAAGGAGAG
>NW_021468004.1:0-211 GCF_001605985.2 Dendrobium catenatum
GAAGGCCTTAATGATGTCGAAATCCGGCGATCTTGGGCTCGTTGGATTTGTCTCGTCGAGCCGTTCGATTCAACTATAAGCTCGTTAAAATCGGAGACCGTTTGGTAATTCAAATTGTGGTTCGAGCTTTCGAACAACGCTTCAGGTGCTTGATTTTGGCTCATTTGGGCTCGAATTGAGTTGAATTTGGGTCGTTGGGTTCGTATTTTCG
>NW_021468005.1:0-1091 GCF_001605985.2 Dendrobium catenatum
GTACAGAGGCCATATCACTGGAGGCTGTTGAAAAGTTCAAAAAGTCTTCAGCTTATCATCGAGAGATTCAAAATCGCGTCCAAGAAACTTATAATAAGTTATTTGATGCTGAAGCAAGAGATCTGGAGCGTCAATGCCTTGAGGAAGGCTTTGTTCGTGGCTTTTTAAAAGGTACTCGATTGGTGCAACGCAAGGCAGGGATTACGATCGAAGGGCTGTCTCCAAGCCAAATCTCCGATGACCCCTCTCCAGACTTAGATGATGATGATGTTGAAAGCGAGCTGAGAAAGGTCCTCTCCAGCGATGATGAAGATGTTGAAAGCATATAGTGTGTTTTTTTTTCTATGATTATCTCTTTTTATTTTTTTAAGTATGTATGTTTAGTTGCATGAAATATCTATATTTTGACATTTAAATAAGTGATACATTTTCGAAGTGTAATAATATATTATTTATATTTCTTATAAAGCTTCTCGTATAGATAGCCCTGTATCTTTGAAGGATAGAGAGAGCTTATCAAACACTTCAACCTTTCCTTAGTTATATATTGGGAGGCTACTTGATGAAGTTAGCCAATTAGGAAGAGGTTCAGAGATAAACACCTAGGATATTTGACCTATCCGAGGTTGTTTGTCAAAGCATTGCTTGATGACGTTAACCTGTATGGAAGAGGTCGGATCGAATCCTCCTAGGATTGATCATCCAATGATTGAGATACAACGAATGTTGTGTATTTCTCGAATCAATGATGAGGTTTGAATTTTATTGGATCGTAATAACCTTGCTTAAAAATAGAGACATTAATGATAATAGCCAAATAAAAATTTAACATCTTGAAAAAGAAGATATAACGTAGCTTAAAAGACATAACAGCTACATAATACTTAATATATAAATTATATAATAGATAGCTTCAGTAATGACTACTGATAATATTTTCGAAGATTCTCAGTGTTCCAGGTTCGAGGTAGTGTCTTCCCGTCAGCATCCTTCAGCTTGAAAGTTCTAGGCTTGATCATAGCTGCTACTATAAAAGGGCCTTCCCAAAGGGGGAAGAGTTTGTTACGTTGGGGTCCTTTGCCGGCTGCCTC
>NW_021468006.1:0-228 GCF_001605985.2 Dendrobium catenatum
AAGTTTATACAAGCATTATGCATGTATGTAGAACTTTTTATATGCTATCTATAAATTATATGCATAATATGTACAAGTTTATAAACGATATGTACAAGCATTATACATATTATGTATAAGTTTGTACATACTATGTATAAGCATTATAAATACTATGTACAAATTTTATTCATACTATGTTCAAGTTTTGCATGAAATATACAAGTATTATACACACTATGTACAAGT
>NW_021468007.1:0-329 GCF_001605985.2 Dendrobium catenatum
TATATTTTTTTAATCAAAATAGTGACCGTAAAGAAAAAAGAAGAAAAACTAAAACAATAGAAATGAAAAAAAATAATAGCAAGTAAAAAGTGAAATAAACAAATTTGAAACAAACAAGCATAAAATTCAGAATTCAATAAATATCAAATTCATGCATTTATGTCAATCGCATCCAATCTGGTCCTTAAGATGCTAAAAGTATCAAAAGCTAGTGGTTTAACAAAAATGTCAGCTAGTTGATTCTCAGTTATCACATGGTGTGGCTCAATGTCTCCTTTAGTCACATGGTCTCTAATGAAGTGATGTCTTATGTCAATGTGTTTAGTCCT
>NW_021468008.1:0-351 GCF_001605985.2 Dendrobium catenatum
AGAAGATGATTAGAGAAGTGAAACTTCAGGCATAAAGATAATAAAAAAAAATACTATCGATGATCAATTTAAGCTATCAAGCTCTAATCACAAAAGAGTTAGTTTCTTCCATGTTTTTTTTATCATTCAAAGCTTAAAATTTTTATTATAATATCAACATTGTATGTAGGAATAACTATGTTTCAAAAGAATGGAGGAAACTATTGGAGAGTAATATTGTTGATCATTAATGGAGGAAGTTGTAAATTACTTTCATTAATTAATTTTATCCATAAAATTCATTAAGTGGCTATCATGTACATGTTTCTCAAAATAAAAATTTAAATTTCTAAAATCTAACTCTAAAATTTA
>NW_021468009.1:0-222 GCF_001605985.2 Dendrobium catenatum
AATATTTAGCTTTTGAGCTAAATGTTGGAGAGCTCTCTTTAGCTTTTGGAGCTAAAGACAGGAGAAGTCTCCTACAACTTTGGAGTTGGAAGATGATTGGGAGAAAATGCAACCTTTGGGTTGCAAATTCATTAAGGTCTTTGGACATTTTGATGTCCAAAGAGAGAATTGCCCCTTCCAACTTGAGTTTGGAAGGGCAAAGAGAAATAGGACTTGAATCCT
>NW_021468010.1:0-285 GCF_001605985.2 Dendrobium catenatum
AGCTCCAGTCCTGATACAATCATGGTCCCCTGCGGTTCATTATCACTTCTTTGATTCAAATTCATTTATGTTCAAATTATCATTGTTCATTTAACAAGTTCAAAGTGAATCATTTATGTTCGTTTAAGTCTATAATAAGTTCATTATAGTTCATTTTCAGTTCGCCGTCAGTTCAAATTTAAGTCTGAGTGCAGTCCCCTGTTTATCAGAAATTTCGGCAGCCTCCTGACGTCTCCCTCGTTTAGGGGAAACTACAAGAGTATGGGCCTCCCGCCACGCTAAAAA
>NW_021468011.1:0-275 GCF_001605985.2 Dendrobium catenatum
GTATATTTGGCTGCGCATGCTTTCCCTTAACCCCCTCCTCTCAACGACACAAACTCCTACCTAAAGCTCAGCTATGCGTCTTTCTCGGCTACTCGGACACTTACAAAGGCTACAAATGTCTTAATCTAACTACCAATAAGATTTTATTTTCAAGACATGTAACGTTTGACGAAGAATATTTTCCATTTGCAGATGTTCAATCTCAACAGAAAACTGCATCTGATTCAATTTCACCTCTGTTCCTTACGCCTGTCTCGGTCAGTCAACATACTACT
>NW_021468012.1:0-3354 GCF_001605985.2 Dendrobium catenatum
ATGCTTTTATTGTAATTGATTAAGTATTACTCAGAAATTTTACGCTTTAATTTTGTATGAAGATAGATTATACAAATTAATAAAAAATAATTTGTAAGAGAAATTATGATTTTTATGTGATTAATAAAAAAGAGAGAAAAAAAAGGTCTGATTTAGTTGAAATGAATTCACAAGTGTATGTCATACATTTGATGTCATTCTTTATAATGGGAGATGATACTAATACAATATAGTAGACACAATAGCTATAGAAAATTGTTTCAGTAGTAGTTGTAAGAGCTTCGAGACATTGGATCTAGTTTTACGATACAATTTATGATATGTTCATTTATTCTCCTTTCAAGAGAGTGGATCAAATATTAAGAAGTTCAATATGAGTCTTAAAGTTGATGTTGAGAGTCAGAGTTCGCATGCATTGGCCGTGGTGTTGCTGGCATACGTCAACCTTATGGATGATGACGTGCATTATTGTTGTGGACAATGGTGAGCAGCGAAGTCAAAAGACGATGAATTTGGTGGGTATCAACACTGGCGTCGAAGGCATACATAAGCTTTATAGTGATAAAAAAAAAGCTTTTTAGTGATGGCATGCATCGATGTAGTTGGTGATATTAGACAATGAAGTCAGTGAGTTTTGACATTTATATCAACGACATGCATTAGCCTTATAGATGATGGTACATGTTGACACTGTTGGCAATGATGGATACGACAAATTTAGTGGGAGTTATTATTTGTGTCAATGAGGTGTATGCCAACCTTAAATGCAATGATATGCATGAAATTATTGGTGATGGTGACCGATGAAATTGACACTTGTTTTAGTTGCATGCACCAGCCTTATAAGCGATTGTGCATATCGACGTTGTTAATGATGATGACTAATAAAGTTTGAGGCTAAATGAATGTGTCAATGCAAATATCAATCTTATATGTGATGACATGACATACAATAACTCAATTGGTGATGACATGTGATGAAATTAACGTATATCGATGTAGCTGGACGATATTGATATGAAGATCATAGTTGAAAGATAATGGTTGGGAGATTATAGCTGAATGATGATGGTTATGATATTATGGTTAGACGATGATGGTTACAAGCTCATAGTTGAGTGTCAATAATAAAGAAATTATAATTAGGCAATAGTGATAGGGAGATGATGACGGAGAAGATCATAATTGGATAATGATACCTAAGAAATAATAACAAATAAAAACACCTGTACCAATAATAATATAAGAACTGACGATAGTTTGCCAATCAGAGCGCAGAACCCATTTCAGAGAAAAAAGCAGATACGTAGGGGCAATTGCGGGAGATTAGAAAAAGTCTCACTCAGGAGCATATCCTGTTGTCTCCCGAAACGGGCATAATCCCACGTTCCTCAAGAAACCGCCACCGCCACCCCCGCCATCCAGCTGCTCTTTGTCTGTCGCCACCCCTCGTTAACTTCACCGTAGTTCGAATCCCTGAATCTCCTTTCTCGGATGATTTCCTAAAGATGATTGTTCTTGCCATCTCTGGCGAGCATTTTCTTTTTCCTTCCTCTCTTTCTTCTTCGCTTTAGCTCGACCAGAGCCTGGGAGACAGATGAGGATCTCCCCTCGAGCCTTGACGTATTTACTGCGAGCTGCTTGATAAGTTTCCTATTATCGAAGCTGGCGGAGCTCCGATCTAGTTCTCCGCAGAGGCATTCGATACCCTAGTTGTCGTGTGCCGTGATTTGCTACATTTTTGAAATGCTGGAGGATTAAGTCCATATTTGGCTCTGCAAGCTTTGGAATATTACGTTATTTCGCTTTATTTTCTTGGATGTAACATTTGTTGGAGTTAGCGTTCATGGTATGAAGAACTTCAACTGTTTTCGGCGGAGTTGGAGCGTCAGTCTTTGCCGCATTCCTGAGAGGAGGCTCTCTCTCCGGGAATACCGAAAGGCACCATCTTGGTCCAAGTACTTGGAGTCCTTTGGCGGGGAGATAAAGGGCGGGGGAGAGGATGAATGGAGCGCCGACATGTCGCAACTTCTTATTGGGAACAAATTTGCGGCGGGGCGACACAGCAGGGTTTACCATGGGATATACAAGCAAAGAGAGGTGGCCGTCAAGCTGATCAGCCAACCGGAGGAGGACAAAACCTTGGCTGCTGCACTTGAGCAACAGTTCAACTTGGAGGTCGCATTGCTGTTTCGACTCCGGCATCCTAATATAATAACGGTACACTTTTAAATTCTCTCTTCCTGCGATAATTTTTTATGTCGATTTTGATGCAAAGAATTGTGCCATGCTTGTGTTGAAAAGATGCTGCTTCAAGTTCTATTTATGTTGCTTGGTCCTTGGCTTGAAATCTACAAGTGACTTGTAGGTGATTTATGCCGTGAAGTGGCAATGTTGCTTCACAATCATGTTAATTTGCTTTCATAATCATTTAAACGAGTCCTGGTTGCTATATTTTGCATAAATGCAAATGGAACGTTAAATTTTTTTTCTCAAGGAAGAAAGATGTTCTTGGCATCATGGAGCTGAACCAGTTGGCTTGTTATACATGTGATTATTGATGCAGTTTGAATCATAAATTTCAGTGTCACTCTGGGGTGGTTAGTAAAACATCTTCCTGCTACTTTGTTTCCTTTTCTAGTTCTATGTGATATCCTTTTGTAATTAAAATTTGGAGAATCCTAAAAAGCTGAAGTTCAGTTGTAACTGCACAGTGCTTACCTTATGAGATGGTTGATTCTCTGTTTCATCAATTTCAAACTTGCAGAGGCCTACTTGAATATTTTTGGATAAGCTTCAGGTAACTAAAACGTACAGATTTTATTTGTTTGCATAACAAACCTAGGGTACATACAAATCCCTATCTTTGGCTTCATATTCTTTTTATAACAGCCCTAAGGCACATACGAATCTTACTAGTTTCATTGTCTTTTGCACCACCATTCCTAGAACAGTATGGTATCAAATATAGTTGCATTGCGATATCAAAGTTTTTGGCTCAGGATTGGTATCAAACCATTAGTTTCTCTTGTGGGATTCCATATACTTATTATAGGTAATATAGGTCAAGATGTTAGATCCAAATTAGTCCATGGCTTATACCCGACCTTAGTAGCAGTGAGCTTTAAAGGTATAACCTGAGAACCTATGAGAGAAGGGAGGGAGCGAGAAAGAAAGAGGGTAAACTATGTTGGAAATAATCTTATAGCCCGCATATCTATAGTAAAATGCCCAAAAGATCCAATTAACCTGTTATTTATAGGGATTGCAGGGTTACAAAAAATGTTATATATAAAGTTAATGCCTTTTAGTATAGACCAACGTGGACATGTTTCGCACCCTGATTAACTTGAT
>NW_021468013.1:0-1151 GCF_001605985.2 Dendrobium catenatum
CGGCTACCTCCAACTGGGGATCAATCTGTTCCTCCTAAGAATCATCACTCTTCAGACGCCTCGTCTATATAGATGGTGAGAGCCCGAAGGGCGCGATCTTTGCACCTGTGCCCTAGAACAAACTTCTCCTCACATCTGAAACAAAGGCCTTTTGATGTGAATCAATGTAGGAATTGCGATTGGAAAATGAAAATGAAAATTATTCAAAGCGTTGTCAAAACAAATTTTATTACTAATAAAATAAAGGATTAAATCGTTCTAGGTAATTAACTTGCTTAGGCGAATATTCGCTTTGAGATAACCAAACAATTCATAGCACTTCCAAAATAAAAGATCTACTTAATTGCTCATAACAAAATCCCACAATTAATAATAAAGAAGTTCACCTTGAGTACCCTTTCTCTTTCTCTCGTTCACTCTTGGGCTTTAGCGGAGAAGAAAAAAAAACCATGCTAGGATGAGGAGCACCACTACGATGAAGGAGACGAAAGACTTTGTTACCGGAGAGGTATTCACCGGAGAAGGTGGTGGCGGATGGCGTCCAATGATCGTCCAATTGTAACCACGAAATTGTCGGTCGAAAATACTAGCGAGGATCGGGACGACTCGCTCCAAGTACTCTTCGATTGTGGCATCGTCTTCAAATCCTACGTCGAAGCAAGGAGAGCGTAGGATATCAATGCTCCCGTCGGCGTGGAATACTAACCCCCACTCAAGCTCCGGATCCGCCATTCAACATCGAGGAAGGGCGGGGAGATGACAAGGGGAAGTTGATTGGGCCATGAGCTAGAGAAGAACAAGAGGAAAATCTGAATTTGAATTTCAGATTTTTCTTAGGTTGGAGGGAGAGATTAATTGTTATGAAACCTCCCAAAATTTGAATTAGGAGGGACGGGTATTAGGGGAGCATTAAGAGGGGAATTAATGGTTGCTTATGTGGCAAGTAGAGATAGAAAACTAGGTGGAGGGGCCGGCCAAGCAAGAATAAAGAGAAAAGGATTTTATTTAATTAGGGGGGCCCACGGATTGATTAAATCCTGAATTTTGGCTTCAGTTTTTTTTTTAATCAATAAAAGGAGTTTCGAAATTTGAATTCAAACGGCTAAGATCTCAATTAAATCTCTTCCTAAATTTAGGGCGTTATTTTAGGA
>NW_021468014.1:0-272 GCF_001605985.2 Dendrobium catenatum
AAGCATGTCATGTTTGGAAACCGTTTGTTAATCCAAATTATGGTTTGAACCTTCCAAATATGCTTCGGATCTTTGATTTGGAGTCATTTGGCTTCAGATTGAGTTGAATTTGGTGTCGTTAGGTTCATATTTTCGAGACGTTCAGTTCGACTATAAGTTTATTGAAATTGGATTTCAGATGGTCTCTGATTTTATTTTTGAAGTTTCCAACTTGATTTTGTCATGAGATTAAGAAATAAAAAATTTCAAATTTTTTAGGGGGGGCATAGGGG
>NW_021468015.1:0-229 GCF_001605985.2 Dendrobium catenatum
ATAAAATATGTTAATTACTTTAATTTAAATTTTATTTGGTACATCTTTCTTATTGCTTTAAGAAGCAATCTTTTAGTAAAAAAAGTTTTAATTCAAAAGATTTATATAGTAAAAAAATTGCTTCATAAAATAATAAGAAAAATGTCCCAAACAAAATTTTAATGTAATGTAATTGATACTCTTAAGCTATTTATACAAGAAATAAAATATAGATATATTTCTACAATTT
>NW_021468016.1:0-243 GCF_001605985.2 Dendrobium catenatum
AAATTTTAATATTTTATTACATGTATTTAAATTTATTCTATAGATGATAAATATGTAATATTAAATTATTAATATTTTAAATGTTAAATGTGTAAATAACATGAGATGTGGTGTATACGTAAATCCTGGATCGCGGTGAAGCCGGTGGCTAATATGAGCTTGACCAGCCCATAAGACACAGATCGGTCCGTACGTCAAATGCGGTGCGCATCGGTAGAACATTCGAGAACCCTGTCGCCTAGA
>NW_021468017.1:0-511 GCF_001605985.2 Dendrobium catenatum
CCAAATAACGAAATCCCTCCATCCAACTTGGGTTGGAGGGAAAGGAATGGATTAGAAGGGGCGCAACTTGGAAGATACAACCCCATAAACATTCTTTGAATATTTGGTGTTCAAAGAGGAATATACATTCTCATAACTTGATTTAAGAGAAGGGAAAATATTTTCCTACAACCTTTGAGTTATAGGAGGGAAAATTCTCTACGATTTTGGTTTGTAAAGAAGAGAGGGGGAGATGCAATTGGAGATTGCAAATTAAAGAGAGTTCTTTGGACATTTGTTGTCCAAAGAGGGGAATGCATTCTCCTAGTTTGGGTTTACGAGAATAAGGGATTTCCTACAACTTTTGGGTTATAGGAATGAGGGAAGGAACATGCAACTTAGAGGTTGCAAATCCATGAATATTCTTTGAACATTTGGTGTTCAAAGAGGCGAATTCATTTGCCTAATTTGGAGCTATGCAAATGGGGATTTAAGGGTTTCCTACAATTTAGGCTTGTAGGAAAAGGGGTGG
>NW_021468018.1:0-202 GCF_001605985.2 Dendrobium catenatum
GGGTTCGGCCATCCTTCCAGATTTGATTTTCTGAAATTCCATTTCTTTTGAAAGAACCTCATAAAGACTTCTTCCATATGAACTTGATCTTCAATCAAATTGCCACCTTCATCTTTAATCTTAAAAATTTTATTGACATTCCTTCTAGCACTTGCATGATTGTGAAAAAAATCTGGAATTTCCATCACCTTCCTTGAGCCAA
>NW_021468019.1:0-253 GCF_001605985.2 Dendrobium catenatum
CAAGAATAGAAACCAAACCTCATTAAACAGGCCACGGAATTCTTAGCTTTTCCACCGATTTCCAGCTGGCAATCTTAGCCTCAACAGCATTTTTGATGAGCAAACAAAGAGTAGTAGAACATATAGTTTTGAAATTAAATCTTCTCTCATTTCTTTCTCTCCAAATAAAATAAGTGGCACAGCCCACAGTGATAAGATAAAAAATTTTTTGTTCTTTTGTCAAGTGAATATGTTCTCCCAAGAAGAGAAGCAC
>NW_021468020.1:0-492 GCF_001605985.2 Dendrobium catenatum
AAAAAGTGCAAGTTAGTTCAATATCTTAAAGTCATTGTTGCCTTGGAAGTAAAAACAACAAATAAAATAGAAGAACAGCATAGGAACACAAAGATTGGACTGATTTTTCTTATTTCTCCTTCAATAATAAAGCAAGATATAATTGATCTACTATTCGAGAGGTAGATCAGCTCTCTCACAAACCCTAGATGTTGCTAGGAACTCACAACAAATACTAGAAAAATAAACTCAACAATATCATGATCTAAATCTCATACAACTCCCCCTTAAATAGTCCTAGAACATCCTAAAACAAATAGAACATTCCTCCTCAGCATAAACATAATTTAGGAAATCATCCTAAATAATATAAACATGATTTAAGAAACCTTCCTAATTAAATCATTCCTAACACACATAAATCATATTTAGAACTTTCCTAATTCCCTCCCAATCAAATTAATCCTCTTTCCCTAATTAAATATTCTTAATTCCCTTCAAATCTTGGTCTTC
>NW_021468021.1:0-683 GCF_001605985.2 Dendrobium catenatum
ACAAACTTGAAGATTATCAATCAATCCATATATAAACCTATTACGGAGCATGAATATATGGTCAAAAGAATTGTATCACTCAAATTGTCGAAGTCTTTGCTTGAAAAATGGGTAGTACAATTGGAACAAGAAGTCTTTGAGTTAAAAGGAGATAATAATGAAAAAATTTGTGGTATATATAAGATATTGAGTCATCATTTTCCAGCATATTTCACAACAGAGAAAATTGAAGTCCGGAACCCTCAACTTCAAGAACTGATTTTGATAACATTTTGGAAGAAGTATCAAAAACTGTTAATAAAATTGTTGAGGAAATAAAAAAAAATAGATATTAAAGGGATGGAAGTGGATGACAGACAATTTGAAGATGAGGAATTTCCTTTCCCTTCATCATGAAGGGGAGGAATTGCTCTTAGAGTACATCTCATGAATGATAGGAAAAGAAAAAGAGTTAAAACTCCGTTCACAGCAGGTGATAGGAAGAAAAAGAAAGCTCAGTTGGCTAATGATGAAGTTGAAAAGGTGAATAAAAAAGAAACATCAATCACTGGAAGAAAACCTATCACTAGAGCTTCAATAAGATTAATAGAGAAGTCAACTGATACCAATAAAGCTACTGCACCTAAAAAAGTTGCTCCTTTTGATGCTTGTGGACCTCCGAAGGAGCACCGCTCGCGGGGGTT
>NW_021468022.1:0-235 GCF_001605985.2 Dendrobium catenatum
CAATTAAATAAGGAGAGGGATCGGTGGCAGATGGGGTGAGGCGGTGGGATTATTTCCTAAATCCTATGTTTGGATTTAGGAAAGTAATTAGAGTTTATTCCTTAAACAGGGAATTAAAATGATTTTTGTTCCTGTAATTAATCTCCATAGACTAGGGAATTAATTAGTAGAGCACGGCAAGGGGAAATTTGGGCTTAAGATTAGGAATTTAATAAAAAACTGAATTTTAATTTCA
>NW_021468023.1:0-216 GCF_001605985.2 Dendrobium catenatum
GTAAGAATACCTTTCAAATGCATGCTGCTCTTTTATGAACTATAAATGATTTTCCAGCTTATGGTATATTGTCGGGTCATAAAGTACATGGTTACAAAGCTTGCCCAATATGTGACAGTGACACTTCTTCACAATATTTGCGAAATAAAATTTGTTACATGGGTCACAGGCGCTTCTTACCTAAAGGGCACAAATGGAGAAAAAGTTGGAAGTTTA
>NW_021468024.1:0-2822 GCF_001605985.2 Dendrobium catenatum
AAATTTGAACCTTCTTCCTCCTTTTTTGTCTTCTCTTTAAGTGATACAGTTGAAGTCTCCAGCAACTACCATCGGGTCTTCAACAGATGAATGAATAACCAGCTTATCCCAAAGTTCTCTCCTTTTACTACATTCTTTGTTTGCATAAACTGCAGCCACTCTCCTTTTTTTGTTGTTGTTGATCAAGAGGTCTCCAATAATACATTAATTGGAAGAATCAATCATATTAAAAATAGCTACATCAGTATCCCATAACACAATTATGCCACCTGATATTCCATTAGAGGATATCATAGTATAGTCCCATCTTTCTCCGTAAGATTATTAACTTCTTTCCTATCAATTGAAGTTAATTTGGTTGCCAATAAACCAACTAAAACCACATTATGCAATCTCAGAAATTCTTTAAGGAATAGAGAAGCACTCCTCTTTTTTGCTCCTCTACAATTCAAAAAAGCAAATGAATACATTAATGAATTTGGGGGGATTGAGTCCCCAAATTACCTTTTGTAGCCGTTTCCATCCTCCTGTTCCTTAAATTTAAGCTAACAGGTCCCAAGTCCTTCAATTGCTTTGATTATTTCTTCTTAACTGTGATACTAACATCTTTACTGCGTTGAACTTCAGTGGTATTAGCAAAGCTGGATTCTTTTAGACTTCTGTCTGGAGGATCTACCGAGTTCTGATCTGGAGCCGAAAACTCTGGCACAAATTCCCCTTCTTCTATTTGATTACTGAGTAAAATGAATATGTTATTGCTATTAGTAATAACTTTTCTATCTTCATCATGGGATATAGATACATTATCATCATTTGTCAACCTTTTAACTGATACTTCATCTTCCACAACATTTACCAAATGATCTTCATTAGAAGTAGGAACATTATTTGAGTTCTTCTTCTCAGCTTTATCAGTCTTACTAATATCTTCCTTCTTCTTCCAATTCTTATTAAAAGAATTTTGCTGTTGATGAAAATTAACAGGATTTTGAGAAGGGTGAAAAATTTCTTCCTTCCCCTGTTTACAATCAACCATGGCCCGTATCCTGATTCTTCTGAAATAATACCCAAACTCACCTTCCCAGGGACTTCAGCTATATCTGTTTTGGTGTTAACTTCTTTCCCTTCTTTGCATTCTTCAGAGTTATGGCCAATCAAGCCACACTTGAAACAGAAATTTGGTATCCTTTCATACTCAATTCTTTGATAAAATCTTCCAGCTCTCCCTTCCACCCAAACGCCCAGCTGTAGTTTGTTATCCAGCTGAATCCGAACACATATTCTTCCAAATTCTCTCCTCCCCCATTGATACATGTTGCCATAAATTAAATAAGGTTTTCCAACCATAGATGCAATTCTACAAAGATTGATATTGTCCCAACAATGGAGAGGTTGATTTGACAATCTAATCCAAATCGGAGAGGTCAAACCTTTTAAAGAATTTGTTGAAAATTTTTGTGTCCATTTGTCCATACCGTTTATTCTCCCATTGACAAACCATGGACCGTTTGTCATCACAGCTTCCACATGCTCTGGTTCAAAGAATGAACATAGCACCCATCCCATGCCTAGCATGGTTAAATGGAATTTCCCGAACTTCATCCATTGCCTTCTAAGTTCAGAACTGATGATTCTTAAAGGAGGATCTCCACCAAACACCTTGATGACAATGGAGTTTCCCAGTTTATCAGCATTTTCTAATTCATTTTGCTCATGTAATTTAATAGTAAATCCATCCTCTGCTATGAAATTTCCCAATTGTAATTCATAAACCTTGATGTTTTCCTTCTTGCTCCACACATTGCTCTTTTCTACTCCAACTTCTCCATTAGGAAATTGATCAGCATCAGCATTTGCGCCTTCTTCAGTTGAATCCACTTCTCTGACTTTGAACAAATCTGAAAAGATAATTTTCTCTGCTTCATAGTTTTTCTTAAAATCCTCCGCATTTTTCCTCCCCTCCAGATTTTCTTTCACAATTGGACTCTCCTGCCATTTGCTGTCTTTTATCTTCTCAATCGATTTCGAAGATGTAGCTACATCAAGCCCTTCAGTTGGAGTCGAAGAAGGCCTTCTCTTGAGAATCTCTATCCCATTATTTTCCAAGACTATAGCCTTTCCTTTACCAGTAACCTCCGGTTCTTTCCTTGGAATAAATCCTCCTTCATTGATCACAATCCCTTTATTACCAGTTGATTTATAAATCTCAGAAAAATCAACCTTCCTATCTCCAAATGCAGGTGGAGAGAGCAATGGACGGGAAGAACCATTTATAGACTTCATACTGCACCGTCGATCTCCCGTTGTTCCGCCGGCGTTGAGAGGCCGTCGGACATTAGCCGCCATCCTTCTCCGCAAATCCCGCGAAGAGACGAGATTTGAATTTCAGTTGAAAATACAAAAATTTTTCTCAGAGTTTCTCTCACTAGAGTTTTTAAAGAGTTCTCTGGTTTTTTTGGAAGAAGTCCTTTTTCCTTGAGAGGGAATGAACATGAATATTAAGAAAGATAATTAGTGATGAGCCAATTTGTACTAAAATGAAACAAATAAAAGCTTAATTTGGACATTGAAAATTTGGACTCGAATGTGATTTGAGCTATAATGACATTGAACTCAAACTTGGGTTATAGTTTGGACTTGACATCGAACTCAAGTAGGGCTCAAATAATTTGAAAACTTGAGCTTGGACCACATGAGGGGGAATTGAATATTCAAATTGAAACATATGAAGAATGACATAATGCTCAAAATAAAATTATCTTTTGTAAGATAACAAATTCCAAATCAAATACAAGGGAAGATAAATGAGACTTGTGAACCAA
>NW_021468025.1:0-277 GCF_001605985.2 Dendrobium catenatum
GGCCTTAATGATGTCGGAATTCAGCGATATAAGGCTCGTAGGATTCTTCTTGTCGAGCCGCTCGATTCGACTATAAGCACGTCATGTTTGGAAACCGTTTGGTAACCCAAATTGCGGTTTGAACTTTTCAACAGCTCTTCGGGTCCTTGATTTGGGCTCATTTGGGCTCGAATTGAGTCGAATTTGGTGTCGTTGGGTTCGTATTTCCAATATGTTCAGTTCGACTGTAAGTTTGTTGAAATTGGAGTTCGGATGGCCCCAATTTTAATTTTAGAAG
>NW_021468026.1:0-279 GCF_001605985.2 Dendrobium catenatum
TAACTCAAAACTTTGAACACTTGAACTTAGTGACATGATCAACCCATAGAAAAAGTTTCACTTGTTTTAGAAGTCATTAATCCCCTTAATCAAAATTTTCTTAAGATCAAGCCTTAATTAAACCCTTAATCCTTCAAGAAAATGTAATAAATCCAATTTAAACCAAAAAATTATGTTTAACCCCTCTAACTGACCATAATTAAACCCTTAACCAATGAAAATTAAAACCAAAATTATTTGACAGCAAACTTAGGCTTAAGTTAATTTTAAGAGAAATTG
>NW_021468027.1:0-270 GCF_001605985.2 Dendrobium catenatum
ATAATAGATAGTAGCTTTTAGCTCTATCGGGACCTTTCAGTTATGGATCTTTGGACATAAGGACCAAATGTCACATCCTGATGTTCACCGTATAGAGCTCAATATTATTATTACTTCTTTTTACTGCTACTATAGCATTTAAACGACTAGCTAAAGATGGAAAGAGAAACCAATCCCCAGTGGAGTCGCCAGAAATCTGTGGGCTCCGAAAATTCGGCCTCGGCCTCCACTCGTTTTTTTTATTCGGCGAGGGAGTTTTAACGAGCTAAG
>NW_021468028.1:0-266 GCF_001605985.2 Dendrobium catenatum
TCTACCTTGTAGAGACCTTAACTGAGTAAGGCTCTTAGGGGATGGCATATCTAAGATGGCTTCAATTTTAGCAGGATCTATCTCGATTCCACGGTGCCTCACTACGAATCCTAAGAATTTTCCCGAAGCGACGCCGAAGGCGCACTTCAAGGGGTTCATTTTTAAATCGTAGCGGCGCAACCGTTCGAAAATAACTCTTAAGTCATACAGGTGAGCCTCTTTAACCTTACTCTTGACAACTAAATCGTCAATATAACATTCAACTT
>NW_021468029.1:0-1707 GCF_001605985.2 Dendrobium catenatum
TTGCCATGAAATAAAAATCTAGAACAAATCCTCTCAACGATCATGCGCTTTACATTAATGCTAGCTACAAACATAATGCACTAACATATTTACCATAACTGGTCCACAACGATAGTTCTATCTCAGCATCTGTGCAGCATTCAAGAGCCCTTCCCCATCCGAAATCTGATTCTGAAAATAACTCAGACCCCCACCAAATCCCAGCACTGCTGGCGTCCGCCCTCCGCCCCCCACCTTCTCCATAGCCCGCACTTGCGCCTTAAGGAACTTGACATAGCGGACGGCCTCCTCAAGCATAGACGCCGTGTCCATCTTGTTGCCCCCCGGCACCAGCTGCTGCAGTATTCGTATCCTCTCGCTGATCCGCTCCCTTCTCAGCCTCGCCGCCACGCTCTGCGGTTCTTTCGATATCCTCACATTCCGCCGCGGCCGCGCCTTAGCCAGCTCTAGGTTGATCCGAACGGGCTGCAGCGCAGCCAAGCAGAATAGCATCTCCTTCATCGCCTTGACGGACTGTGCTCCGGCCAGCTCTGGTGACACCGGTGCAATTCTACAGGGCGGAGGAGTGGTATGGTTGTTTTGTTGTGACGGGGGTGACGATGAGTGCTGTAATGAGAACTCGAAAGAGCTGTTGAATTGATTAAGCATTTCCATCCAATCCATTTGGGTGTCTGGAGCGAAATCCATGAAGTCGATGTCGGCCATTGTGCTTGTGTGAGCACGGAGTGTTCCTTTTTGTTTTGCTTTTGGTTTGGTCGAAGTGGCTTCCGTGCCAAGTGGGGCGAAGGCTATTTATAGTGAAAATTGAAGGCAAATTATTTGGTGCCGAGTCTGGACGTAGCACTATGTTCTGAATCCAATTAAATTTGTACACGTTTAATACCGGCATGTAGATATTTACTATGTTTTTTGTAAGAAAAACTTTTTTAAAATTTAAAACGTGTAATTTGATGTCATTTTGTTGCGCTTTTGCTGCTCTTTTACTGCGCTTTTGATGCCCTTGCGGTTTCACTGTGATTTTACTTCTCTTTTGCTGTGCCTTCACTTTGTTGCGATTTCACTGTGTTTTTGCTACCCTTCGACGAAAAATAAAATGACCTCAAAAAATAAAATCTAAATAAATCTCTGTGTGTCAGTATTACACGTGTACAAATTTAATTAGAGTCCGGACTTAGTGCTACGTCCGGACTCTGCACTAAATAATTTGTCAAAATTGAATGAGCAATGCAATGCAGCGTATTTATTGATCAATCTCGACAATGCTTTCAATAATTTCGATATGGTGATGAGTATTTTTGTAAGTGCACAGCCAGCTTCGAGGAAACGAAGGAAAATGGTAAATATTAAGAACTTAAGGTCGGCGGATTAGGCGCCATGAGCCACCGAAAGCAACGGGAAATTAAACCCCATCCAGGCGTAAAGGCGTAACGTTTTGAAAGATTTCCGCGGTCGGTAGCAGACCGCGTGGGGCCACGTTATCCGGTAGGACCGGTTCCTTTTATTGCTAAAAAATTAGAATATAATCCAGAAGGGTCCATCAAGTATTCAATTACATCCAATTATATTGAGAATATGAGAATGAGTAACAATTATCATGGGCGGATCCCCATTTAGTTGAGGGGGGCAAATGCCCCCCTCAAAAAATTTTTTTTTTTTTTAATTTTAGTGAGATATTTTGGGTATTTTGAGTATTTTGCCCCCTCTCAA
>NW_021468030.1:0-291 GCF_001605985.2 Dendrobium catenatum
AAAAGCCTCATTTTAAATTATATGCCACATAGTGCATTGTACAATATCATAACTTATCCCAAAGAATTCATTTCATGTATATTATTATTTCATAGCATATATTAAGTCAGGTGTTATGGGGATTGCATCATATCAAATAATTTTAAACAATTCATGTTATAATGTGGAGAAATATATCACCACACCTATATATTTAGAGAAGATAAGAATTTTAGTTGATCATCATATTATGCATGACAGTATATCATAACAATTAGTAAGTTGATTAGAAGTTCTAGATAATCATATTAT
>NW_021468031.1:0-248 GCF_001605985.2 Dendrobium catenatum
CCCTAGCAGCTTCTACCAAGGTTCTATTTTTCCTTTCTCCTATGCCATTCTGTTGGGGTATTTTAGGAGCTGAGAAATTGTGCTTTATTCCTATCTCTTGACAGAATGACTCAAACCTATCATTTTGGAACTCTCCACCATGATCGTTATGGATTGTTGATATTTCACAACCTAATTTTCGTTGCATCCATGTGGAGAAAACTTTAAATTTCTTAAAAGACTCATTCTTGTGTGCTAAGAATCTTACC
>NW_021468032.1:0-1047 GCF_001605985.2 Dendrobium catenatum
ATGTCATAAACATAAATTTGTACAATGAGTATATCCTTTTTAAATTTCTTTAAAAAGAGAGTTTTATCCACACTTCCTTTTTCAAATGATCATTCAAGTAGGAAGGTGCTCAATCTCTCATACCAAGCCCTAGGTGACTATTTCAATCCATATAATGCCTTTTTTAGTTTGAATACATGATTAGGGTGTTTAAAATTTTCAAAACCTAGAGGTTATTCTACAAAAACATTCTCTTGAATTACCCCATTTAAAAAGTCACTTTTTACATCCATTTGGTATAATTTAAATACTCTAAAATAGGCAAAGGCTAACAAAACCCTAATTGCTTCAAGTCTAGCTACGGGGCAAAAGTCTCCTCAAAATCAATCTTTTCAATCTGATTATACCCCTTAGCTACTAATCTAGCCTTATTTCTAATGACTAGTCCTAAGTCATTCATTTTTTTTTAATACCCACTTAGTTCCAACTACACTTTGATCCTTTGGCCGTGTTGTTAATTCTCAAACTTTATTTCTTACAAATTGATTTAATTCTTCTTGCATAGCCAAAATCCAAAATTCATTCGAAAGTGCTTGATCAACATTTGTAAGTTCTATGGTTGAAATAAAGGATGAATAATTGACTTCTTTGTTGAGTCCACGCCTAGTCCTTACACCCTCTCTAGGTTCACCAATAATCAATTCCTTTGGGTGGTTTTTAAAAAATATCAAATCTCTAGGCAAAGGGTTTTTTATCTCCAAATTTTCTTCCAAATTTATTTTATCAATCTTTTAGGAGTTAATCTCATTCTCATCTTCTACAATATTTGGTTCTTCCAAAATTTCAGATTCATCAAATACAGCATGTGTGGTCTCCTCCATTACCAAAGTTATTTTATTTAATACTCTATAAGATTTTCCAACACTTGAGTATCCTATAAAAACTCTTTAATCTGATTTTGGATCAAATTTTCCTAAGGTGGATTTTCCATTGTTGTGAATAAACACCTTACATCCAAAAACGTGCAAATGTGACAAATTAGATGTTCTTTCTTTTAGCAACTCATAG
>NW_021468033.1:0-325 GCF_001605985.2 Dendrobium catenatum
TCTCGGTCGATATTGGACCTTAATAATCTCCTTCATAATCTACTTATTGGTATAACTACCTAAAACCATCGATCTCCTCTTGATTTTGAAACAGAAATCATAAATTTCTCGATCTCCCTCTCGATCATCTCTATGTATGAGCAAACAGAAAAGCTTAATGATATCTACCATTTGCAGGGAATGAGCTTTTTGACCCTTACTGTGTCACTGCACTCGCTACAGGCAACGCCGTGCAATTTATCAAACACCGACCAAGATTGCAACAACCACATTTCTCGGTTTCATGCCAACCTTTTCTTTTGTTCACTTTATGTTATAGCTGTTG
>NW_021468034.1:0-254 GCF_001605985.2 Dendrobium catenatum
GGAATCCCGGGATTTAACGAGCACACAAAAACCGTTTAGCATAAATCCGACTTAAATCCGATACCAAACAGCCCCTCAGTCTGCATCTTCCCTTGATTCGCCTTTGAATCATCTTCAGTCCTCTAGGCTCCTTGTAGTGATTGCTCCAAAAGGATGCCCAAATGAAAAAGGAAACCCCTGTAAGGGTTTTCTTTTCCCTTTGGACCCCTTTATATTTAAAATGCCTTATTTTCATATTTTCACAACATTTACTA
>NW_021468035.1:0-285 GCF_001605985.2 Dendrobium catenatum
CTTGAAAAGAAAGGAGTTAATAATTCTTATATTCAAATTATTAAAGATATGTATGCAAGAGCTATTACTTGTATTCAAACACAAGGTAGTTTGACCGAGTATATATTTCCCTATTTCGGTTGGGTTACATCAATGATCAGCCTTAAGCCCATATCTTTTTGCTTTTTTCATGGATGTTCTCACTAGACATTTGCAAGATGATGTACCTTGGCGTATGCTTCTTGATAATGATATTCTTCTTGTTGATTAGACTAGAGAGGGAGCTGAAGGTAAACTTGAATTATG
>NW_021468036.1:0-289 GCF_001605985.2 Dendrobium catenatum
CCCTTTGAATCTCTTGAATTCTATTCTGATTTATAGAATTAGCACCAATAAAAATACTCTTCTCTCTACTGAAAACCAAACCACTGTAAGCATTAAATTTATCCAGAAACTTCATATATATTCACTCAATTTATATTTGTATAGTATTTTATTGATATTTGTAATTTGATCACAAAATTTGATTTTTTGGCATTATAAGGTGGTTTGACCAAGTATTTCCCTATTTCGATTGGGTTACATCAAAATTCAAGTTTAAGCCCATATCTTTTTGCTTTAGTCATGGATGTTT
>NW_021468037.1:0-455 GCF_001605985.2 Dendrobium catenatum
AATAGCTCTTAGCTTTGCTACTATTTTTGTTTATCTTCAAGGATTAGTTAATCTACACGAACTCCTTCGCCTAAGCGAGTTGAAAACCAAGAATCTTTATTGAATTTGCTTGTTATTTCAATAAGTTATTAATTGAGATTTCATTGTCAATTATTCTTAATATTTCTTAACGAGCTCCTTTTGCATGTGGTTTCACATCACATATCGCATAAATTGTGAACATAATAGGACTTATACGGGACCCTCAACTCCCAAATGAACAAGAAAAGAACCATTATGCTATTGCTACGAGGTTGAAAATATAGATTCAAGGTTCAACAGTTTGATCGGGGTTTAATCTGGGATTGAACTGGATGATGTAATAAAAATTAAAATTATCTAAATAAAAATTTAACTATATAATTATGTAATAATATAAATTTGTGATTAAAAATAAATTTAGTTCACATATAAAC
>NW_021468038.1:0-1044 GCF_001605985.2 Dendrobium catenatum
CTTTCGACACCTTTAGCACCTTGAGGACTAGATTAGGAGTCATAGATATAACTGCATAAAAAAAAAACACAAACAAACAAAATTTTTTTTAGGGCTGCTCCTGATCATCACACACTCACCACACCAAAACTCTGCATTGACTGTTCATCGTACTGTACGACCTACATCGTACTGTACGACCTACATCGTACTGTACGATACATCTCAATATACTACCGTCCACCAACAAGCAGATTTCGGCTCTGTTGATCGTACTGTATGACATACATCATACTATACGATATGCATCCCGCATTATTGCCTACCATATTGTACGATATCTCTTCTTCGTACAATATGATCCACGTCAGCAATGCATTGGGATGAATTAAATCTGTTTGGTACGACATTATTGAGTATCGTACTGTACGATACTTCCCTTTCGTACGGTACGATCCACATCAGCACAAACGACAAATATGAGTTAAAGCTGTTTGGTACGATATTTATTATGTATCGTACTGTACGATACACATATTCGTACAGTACGAAACTTTTGGTCAAAAGTCGAACTGAGAGCCTCTGGATGATCAAAATTCGCCTGATCATACTATACGATACGTATCGTACTGTACGATTAGACTGCCTTTTCCTGAAATGACCGGTCAGAATATTAATTGGCTATCATACTGTACGATCCCAGATCGTACTGTATGATTGCCAAAATTTCCTATAAGTACCCTTGCCTAGGCCGTTCTTTTCACTCAAACCTCTCCTCCCTCAGCCCTGCACTCAATTTTCGTGCCCTCTTGCAATGTCTAAACAGGGTCGGATGACTGCTGGAAGCTCGTCCTCATCGAGTCGCCAACCTGCTCATTTTCTGAACACTGAAAATGAGGAAGCCTACCACCGATATAAAGCCTGCAAAATTTCTCATTAAAGAATGCTTAATCAGGCTGCTCTCAATTTCGAGGTAATGGGCCTCTTTGCTTCCAACACCTTCCAGTTCCTACTCACCCTGGCGTTTCCCTATAATTCTGAACTTCTCTTTGAATTTCTCGCCAA
>NW_021468039.1:0-311 GCF_001605985.2 Dendrobium catenatum
CGTGTTAAAGTGAGGTATTGTAATGAGCCCACTAACTGTCTATAAAGGAGGGGATCGAAAAATGGTTTAGATGGCTGAGAAGAGTTATGAGACTTAGCTGTTATAGGTGTTGCCGTGGGCTTGCAGTTGGTCATGCCTGCGCGCTGGAGAATACTTTGTGCATACCGGCTTTGGTGAAGTAATAGGCCATCAGATGTTGGAAGTGCTGTAATTCCCAGAAATTGTGATAGGTGGCCGAGATTCCGGGTGTTGAAGCGATTCTGAAGTTTGCTGAGAAGAGTTCGCACGGCTGCCTCATTATTACCTGTGAC
>NW_021468040.1:0-229 GCF_001605985.2 Dendrobium catenatum
GTCTGCTTGTACGAATGTTGCAGATCCGGTGGCGTGGTGTAGCAGCTTCTGGGTAGAATTGTTCGTTGCTTCGTACAGGTAGACTGTCGTGCACTATCATTGATTTTTGTAGGCGGGTCATAGTGCACTAACTAATCTCCTGCCTTGGACTTGTTGATAGCTTGTTGTATGCACGATGATTTTCATTGTAACTTATAATCACTTGCATTTGTTAAAGCTTTTATGTATT
>NW_021468041.1:0-360 GCF_001605985.2 Dendrobium catenatum
ACACCCTCCAAGTGTAGGCAGAGTACCTTTGACTGTTCACACTCTCCAAGTGTCAGCAGAGAACCGTCATCCTTTCACACTTCCTAAGTGTGGGCAGAGAACCTTCGTCCTTTCACACTTCCCAAGTGTGGGCAGAGAACAAGATCTTATCCGAAGATCTTCTCACGAGTAATCTTGAAAGGCAAGAGGAAGATTGATAACCACAATTACAAGGAGATCCTTACCTTCGAGTAACCTTGTGAATCCTTTACACTACACTTACAAGAAATCTCTCTCAAACACTCCCTCACACTCTCTCCTTCAATTGCACTTGAAAATTCACGTAGACAAGATTATAAGATTCATTTTAGTGGACCCATT
>NW_021468042.1:0-555 GCF_001605985.2 Dendrobium catenatum
TTTTAAGACTTCATTCTCAATCCTCAAGTTTTTCTCCATCCTTTAGACTTCTTAAAATCAGATTCAAGTGAGGTGTGTGTGACTTTTAGTGACTCATGATCTTCAATTAATCACAATGTTTTTTGTTTAACTCATCAAATTCATCAAGTAGAGCCATATGATTTGAATCAATTGTAGAAAGATCTTCAGTCATAATTGCATGCTCTTTTTGTAACTCCAAAAAATCCAATTTTAAGCTTCCATTTGTTTTCTTGAGTTTCCTATATGATGCATGAATTTTTTCAGAAACTTCAAGAAGTTGATCGTAGGAAAGTTCACATACCTCTTCTTGATCAAGGTGATCGTCAGCCATCAAGCATAACTTTGTTGTCTCATCTTCTGGTTCCGTCTCCGATGAATCCGATGCAGAATCCGCCCAAAATGCCTTTTGGAGTCTCTTCTTGTCCTTCCTGAACTTGGGTTTCTCCTCGCCCTTTTCTTTGCTTGAGTGATCTTGAAGTGTAGGACAATCGGCTTTGACATGTCCAGGCTTCCTGCTTTCATAACAAACAACAT
>NW_021468043.1:0-395 GCF_001605985.2 Dendrobium catenatum
TTATTCTTTAGGATGGTATAATGTTAATCTATGTAGATTTTATTAAAGAAATAGTTTAAAGAAAATCTTGTGGCAAATGAACAAAAGTAAAATTTGCCTACATATATTATCTTAACGTACTAGATAGTGACTCAATTGAACTAATCATATAAGATGATTCAAAATTATAGAAAAGAAATTAAACATCATACTATATGATCCAAGGCGGCTAAATAAAAATAAGGATTTTTAAAGCTCTCTTTATAAACTCTTTATTATTCTTAAGAAATGATCTTTAGGATATCAAGTCATGTTTCTTTTCTATGAGAGATATCTTAGAGATTCTACTTCACAAGGAAGAGAGGAGGTAAGGTTGAGAGAGAGAGAGAGAGAGATAGATATATATATATATATAT
>NW_021468044.1:0-346 GCF_001605985.2 Dendrobium catenatum
AATTCTGCCCGACTTCTACGGGACACCAGAATTCTGCCCAACTTCCACGGGATGCTGAAATTCTTCCGAATTAACGACAGAGTTCCCTCCTGACGCCGAAACTCCGCCCAAGTGATGGCAGAGTTCCCCTCAGCCTCCAATAGACGTCAGACTTCTACCTGAAGCCAGACCTTCAATCATCGCCAAGTTTCAACTCGATGCCGGACTTCTACCGGTTATCGAACTTTCGCTGGACATCTATCCGAAGATGGAATTCTTTTCATTGTTGGATTTCTACCTGACGCTGTCCTTCTGACCTTCGTCGTCAGACAACAATCTTTCCGACCTCCTTCGCCCGTCGGCTACA
>NW_021468045.1:0-332 GCF_001605985.2 Dendrobium catenatum
TGTTCCGGAGAAAAGACTTCAATCGTCGAGCCGCTCGTGCATCATTCAGCTCAAGAATGAATTGCTTCACGTTTAAATGAACACATCTACGATGCAACAATACCTGGCCACCGTAAAGAACATAGTTGATACAATCGCAGCATCTGGAAGCTCCGTAGATCCGGAAGACATTATCCTTCACATTCTAAACAGTCTTCCGGCTAGCTACAACTCCATCAAGACATACATTCGGTCCTCCCCTCTTCCGGCCGATCTTGACGCACTTTACTCGCTCCTCTGCAGCGAAGAAATTCATGTCAATCAAGAATCCAAGAAAGATCAGACTCCGGCTA
>NW_021468046.1:0-514 GCF_001605985.2 Dendrobium catenatum
CCATGATTCGGACCCATTTGGGCTCGGATAGGGTCGATTTTGATGTCGTTG
The DNA here is from genome assembly GCF_001605985.2 of Dendrobium catenatum. Classification (NCBI taxonomy): domain Eukaryota; kingdom Viridiplantae; phylum Streptophyta; class Magnoliopsida; order Asparagales; family Orchidaceae; genus Dendrobium; species Dendrobium catenatum. Next base: position 52 of record NW_021468046.1, read on the forward strand.
AGTTCGTATTTCCGAGACGCTCAGTTCGACTATAAGTTTGCTGAAATCAGAGTTCGGATGCTCTCAGAATTAATTTTTGAAGTTTCCAACTAGCTTATGCCTTGAGATTCGTGCCCGATCAAGTTAATTTTGTGATGACATATCAAAATTAATCTTTTGAATCTTCTTGACAAGAAAAAGGGCAAATTTATAATTTTTCTTTTAAGTACAAATATTTTCTTTTTTAGTTAATAAACTTTCCTCACTGTAATTTTCTTTTTTATTTAATTATGTAATATTTGTTGAAGCTGTGGGAAGTCTGTTAGCTTGTTATTGTTCCAAACTTCAAACGAACAGCTGAGAAAATAACAATTAATTAGTTGTTTAAAAAAATAGTATAATAAAACTTAAAATATAGCTCAAAATGAAAATTTAAAATAATTAATAAATATTTAAGAAATAAAAAATGACATTTATATAGCTT
>NW_021468047.1:0-251 GCF_001605985.2 Dendrobium catenatum
ACAAGATATATCTTGGTATTGATGTGTTGGAATTCACAGCATATTCTATTTTTGGTATTTTTTAAACTTAACACACAACATCCCTGCCATGGACTATTTTTTCTTGTAATTGCATTTCGTCCTGAGTTCCTACAAGTAAACTTTCCATTTCAGTAGAGTTAACTAACCATGTAAAATAAGCAGTGATTACGTTGCCTTCATTGTGATGTGAAGGCCAGGGATTCAATTATGCATTTTCAAATAAGACAGGT
>NW_021468048.1:0-214 GCF_001605985.2 Dendrobium catenatum
TATAAAATATTATAAATACTAATTAAATAATTAAATAGTATTATAATATTAATTAGTATTAATAAAGGTTTGTTATGTGTTATTTAAACTTTTTTTATCTTGCTTTAATTATTCTAGCAATGCATGTCAACTCTTTTAATTGATTTAAATTCTGAATTGGACAGTCAAACATTCACAAATGACTTAATAGAATTTATCATGATTGTTACCAAAC
>NW_021468049.1:0-701 GCF_001605985.2 Dendrobium catenatum
GATCAAGCAACATGCAATTAAAGTTTAGGGTTTCAAATTAAAATCATCATCAAAGTTGTAAATGATTAAGGTTTCGTTTGGGATGGTTTTGTTACTGCTTCTTAAAGTTGTTTTTTAATACAAACATTATAATCTCTGTATTAAAAAATTATTTTAAGAAGCAGTAAGAAAATTTTCCTAAACAAAGCATAAATAAAACTATTTGACTTTAGTTATTTTCATGATTGATCAAATTGTAGCAATCAACCTTCTCATCAACTTCAGCTAAAAAACCAATCATTTTTCAAAATTAGAGCTAATGAAAGTTTAAAAGAGAAATTGTTTGAAACACTATAATTTCAAAATTCTCATATTTTTTATGTAATTTTTTTGTTTTTAAAGAAAAAATATAATGAAGACTTGGAACACATAATCCAAAAAGTATTAGATAGATTTTTAGGGCATTTACTATTTTGTAATGACAAGTGGCAAAAATTAATTGTTCCATAGATACTTTAAATTAATCTTAGGTAGATTCGTAAAAAATAACTTGAACAATTCTTATCTTAATTAATCATTAATATTAACATTAATGTTTGTAAAAATTCAATTTTAAATTATGAATATTTCTAAGTCTCTTAAATTTATTTTAAAAAATAGATGCAAAATTATAATTTTATGTATATAAAAAATAGAAGCGAAATGAAATAGATCCATACGTG
>NW_021468050.1:0-819 GCF_001605985.2 Dendrobium catenatum
TTAACTCCCAGAAAAATATCAACCGTATGCACGCGCGTTGGATTATTTTTCTACAGAGATTCACTTTTGTAATTCAACACAAAAGTGGTGCACAAAATATCGTCGCTGATGCACAAAGTCGACGAGCCCTTATCCTTACCCGGCTACAGACTGAATTCACAGGTTTAGCTAGCTTAACCGAGCTGTATCCTGAAGATGAATATTTTAAAGAACCATGGGCTAAATGCTGCAATCACGAGCCTGTTGCTGATTATTCAATTCGCCATGGCTTCTTATTCAAGGGTCATTTGTTATGTGTGCCCTCTTCTTCATGGCGGCAACATTTCATCAAAGAAACTCATGCCGGAGGTCTTGCTGCACATATGGGGCGGGATAACACTATCGCCCAGCTACAACAACGTTTTTTTTGGCCTCATTTAAGGCGAGATGTCTCCAAATTTGTCGAAAGATGTTCTATTTGTCAAACATATAAGGGAGGTGGTCAAAACACTGGACTTTATCAACCGTTACCCATGCCCGAGTCCATATGGGAGGATTTAAGCCTAGATTTTATATTAGGCTTACCGAGAACCAAACATGGCAACGACTCGATTATGGTAGTAGTCGACCAGTTCTCAAAAATGGCGCATTTCATTGCGTGTAAAAAAACATTTGACGCTCTCAACATTGCCAAGCTTTTCTTCAAAGAAATTGTACGCTTACATGGCATCCCCCGTAGTCTCACTTCCGACCGGGACGTTAAATTTATTAGCCATTTTTGGAGGGAGCTTTGGAAACGATTGCATACTCAAATCCAACTCAGTTCGTCCTATCACCCGC
>NW_021468051.1:0-253 GCF_001605985.2 Dendrobium catenatum
TAATTAAAGTATCAATATGTTCTTAATTATTCTCACATAAGATGATATATAACGAGAGTATACTAAAAATAAGTTATTATTATTTCTTTTTAGTGAAGTTATCGTGAGAAAGTCAACTTTATTATTATGATTGCATAAAGTAGCTTTACACTATAAAAATTTTAAAAGGCATTGAGGAAACAATAAAAAAATAATAACCAAACAAAATTACGGTTGCTCCCAGAAAAGAAAAGCCTCCAGAAAAATGTCCGGA
>NW_021468052.1:0-213 GCF_001605985.2 Dendrobium catenatum
CAAAGGGTTGTCGTGTGTCGGAGCAGTTTATCAAAACTGAAAAGATCAAGAACCTCAAGACTACAGATATGTCACAAACTTGAGATCAAACATCTGACTCATGCGAAGTTAAAGGTTGGATCGTACACGGGTGCTCGGGGAAGATTGGAGAGTGTGTGTACTCATGCTGGAGCACGGTTGTGCCGCACAAGAGCCAATGCATGAGCCAAAAGC
>NW_021468053.1:0-18183 GCF_001605985.2 Dendrobium catenatum
AATGCCGCACGTTAGTTGTTCGATGAAAAGTCACTAAATGTGTTTCGCTTGCATTGAAGTTTTATGTGATAATCTTGCTCATATGAAAATCTTCCCCCAACGCATTGTTTAGAGGTCCATTTAAAAAAAAAAATCTGAAAATCCATACCCAGTTGTTTGTAGAGATTTGATATTCATATACATCTTATTGTTCCAAATTAATGTTGAATTATTTCAAAGAAGCTTTTGATGTAAAAAAAAAAAAAGGGAAATGCATGCCAGCGGTTTGATATAAAAAAAATATATTTCTAAAAAGATCATATAATGACTTTATAATACTAATTTGAGGTCCACTTAGTTTTTTTTTTTTTTGATGATATACTTGTATGCGATCATAGATATGAAGCTTGGCGATGAGATTAAGTAGCTTTATATATTCTAAATTTAAATGAGTAGATTCATAAGTTCAAAATAGAGGTATTTTGTTTGTAGAGAATAAAAATACTTGAAGGAGAAATAAACTTATTTTTTTTCATAGATTTATCAATTGATTTTTTCTCCAAAAGCTTTTTTTTTTGTGTATGTGTGTAAACGTGAGTATAGTTTGGGAGAGCCAAAAAAAAAAATCATGTTAAACTTATTCTTTAATATTGTTATTGGGAAAGAATTGAGAATCCTATCATGGTTGGTGATCTATTTCCATAAGAATCTTGCCTATATGTTGCACCACTACTACGAGCCATAATCAAATGTGATGTCTAAGTGATGTTCGCATGTATCATAGCTTCAAGAAAGTCGTTTAGGAAGCATGTTAGTATCCTTTATATAACATGTCTTATTTATATTCATTTATTATCGATTGAGAAATATGTAGGTAAAGGTATGTTTAGAACAGTTCGTGAGAAAAAAAAATGTTTTCCTTATCCGAATTGAATTTTAATATTGTACATATTTTACCAAACTGTCTTCCATGAGTTCATAAAATTCTACAATGTCATGTTTGGTGCTATGTTAGTGTAAGAATATGCTTATATCTTTGCAATAATATAGTATAATATACCTTTTATGTTCCATGTTGATTAAATTTCACATGCTTTATGTATAACTGCTGTACCACAATCCCCCTGATTATCAATTGAATTTTAACATGCTTTGAATTTTATTCTTCTTTGTAGTTGATAAACAATTTCCAGTGAATACTCACTAATGTAGATTGCATGCATTGTGTCAATAAAACTACTATGTGATCTATTGTATAAATTCTTCTGTATTGCTCACATTTAGAAAACCTTTACTTTGCTTATGTTTTGTTATGACACACCTTGATTGATAGATACGAATTGTCTAGTAATTAGATTACTATTAAACTTTGCTTCTCTTTTTGAATTGCCTACTCTCATTTCCATTCTTTTGTTTGCTGTGTTTTGTAGGCGCTTTTTTGGAGAGCAAAGGAGGAAGGATCCCTTGATCACTTGGTGATGGAGCACAGACATCAATCCAAACAGTCGCCCCTATTCAGTATGGATAGGGCACTACGGCGGAACCTCGGTCATAGCCCCCGGTGCTGTAATTTTCTTTAAAAACTTAAGAAAACCTTTAGGGCCCTAATAATTGCACATCCCTAACCATTTAGGACCTTAGAAACTTCATTTATAATTAAGGATACTTCTTTTCTTTTAGATCCCAAACCGATTGACATATGTACGAAAGTCTAATGGTTTAGAAAAAAAACCCCTTTTAGTATACAACTTTAGTGACACCTAAAGACAAAAATTAGGACTGAAGTCTTAGATACATAGACTTAGGGTGCATGCTTCCTTGTTAGGATAGGAACACTGAAACAAAAACTTAGTTACCACATTTTCTTAGATTTTAATTTTCTTTAATCTACTTAAGTATAACATTAATTATAACTTAACTCCTAAAATATATTAAGAAAATATTTAATTCTTAATCAAATTATAATTGACATTTATAATCATTGAATTGCAAAACCTAAAATTTAAATCTAAATCAAATTCAACTAATCTAATAATTAACTTCTAACCCACCTAAAATTTAAAAGATGTAAATTAAATTACGAGATCAAATCATAAGCTAAAATTCATTAAGATTAAAGACTCCTAAATATTAAACTTTAGAATAATCTTTAAAATCAATCAACAAATTTGATTAATAAATTGCTTAATTCACATTTTCTTTTTCTTTTTATAACAAACTAAAATAATTCAATAAAAATTTGTTGCCACTGGGTAACCTAGGCCTACGAGGCTATTAAGTTAGCCCCAAGGAGGTCTTGGTGTGAAACAAAGGTGGTAATCAATCAAATGCTAAAATAAAATATTTAAAATCAATCCTAAAAATACTAATGCTTAAACTTGAATTAAAAATTCCCTTCTACCTTTTAACAAATCAAATACAAGTAACTCTAACTAAACTTCCCTATATAGGACCTACCAAAACCACACAGCCTACACACACTTAGATTGGTTTGCTAGGATACGACTACTAGTCTTAGGTTAGGCCGATGTTTTTTTTTTTTCTGTCTCTGTGTTGTGGCGACTTGCATGTGACCTGTGTGCTGTTTTCTTTACTACTTGCTTTAGCTTTTCTGTGATGCTTTTCTGTGACGTTTTCTAGCTTTCTTTCTACACTGTTGTTGTGAGCGTTAGGATACCCATATGTTAGACACTCTTTTCATACTGACATTGTCTTCTTGCAGATGGTCATGTTCACACAGCGCTAAAGAGGGCTAAAATTAATAATAATTATTTATAATTGCTTCAGGTACTTTCTTCAGCTGCTTAGCCCCCAACAATTAGAGCATAACCAAGTGTGATTTATTTTTAGCATTTTCATTATATATAAATGCTTGGATGATTTTAATTATAACTGCTTAGGATAACCACTGCAGGAGAGTCTAGATTTTCTCTTTTCACTGATGTAATTTATTTGATAGTAAATGTTGTGAAAATCATTAAAATAAGACATTTTAGATATAAAGGGGTCCAAAGGGAAAAGAAAACCCCCTACAGGGGGTTTCCTTTTTCATTTGGACATCCTTTTGGAGGACGTACTACGAGGAGCCCAAAGGAATAAAGATGATCCATAGACGAATCAAGGAAGGAAAGATGAAGATTGAAGATATAAAATGCATTGTTTTAAGATTTGCGTCATCCCCGGGTTGTTGTCGGTGGAGCCCGGCCATCACTACCTTTCTGTATTTTGTGATGTAATATTGTATGGCACTTGCCATGGACTTTGGACACTCTGTTTTGTTGACTTGTTGTGTTTACTTTGTTTGCGCATTAGAATTACATACATTTTCCTAGGTTTCTTAAATTGTCTTGTTTGGGTGTGGCTCGGACGGAGTCAACGTTAGGCTCTTTAGGATATTAAATTTTTCATAAAATTAAAATTTATTTAAGCAAGATAAAAAATGAATATAGGATTAAAATCAACCAATTTTTTTTTTTAAAAATTATTAATGCATGACTTCATTAAAGGGTCACTTTTTAAAATTACAATAAGTAAGCCTTGCTCACTTCATAGTGACTATTGGCCAATCCTAATTGGCCCTACCCTCACATGCATAGCCTTGAGTCAGCATATAGATTTTTCTTTTGCAACATAAAGGGATAGTCCACTTTGCATTGCATAGTACCATTCATAGTCGGGTTTGATAACTATTTCCTTTTCTACATCTCCTACGACTCTTGCATTTGCATGAGACTGGACAACATGGATTTAATACGCTAAGTGGAGTTTAGCTGGTACCCATTTCCGAGCAGGGTGATAAATCTAGGTCGGGGCTACTTAGATCCCTTGTGGGATTTAAGCTATAAGTCCCCTCATTGTGTCAACTTCTTATGAATTCTCAATCTATCATTTCTCCTAGGATAGTAATTCGTTCTTTGATCTTCAAAACTCAAAATCTTAATCACATCTTTATACATTTGAAAAAGTTTAATCATCACTAAGGGTAAAGAGAAGAGTTTAACTTCCTCGGAGTAGAACTTAGGAACTTTCTATGTGCACCAAATTAAGAAGAGAATAATACACCGTCCTTAATTGAGAGTTTTCTTAGATCAAGGTCTAAGATGTAATTAACTACGGGGGCTTGCGCCCGTAGGAAATCGATCCCCACAATCCAATAAACCCCATTCGAGCTGATGTATCGAATGGGGGAAATCTCATGATTTTTTGGGTTATATATATTATTATCCATCGAGGTTAGTAGATGAAAGCCGCTATCCTCCATGGCTAATCATATGTATAACTCCATCTGCTCTTCCATCGGCCTACTTGTGTCGAGTGTAAAGGCCTACGATCATTTTTTCCTACGGTATAGTGGGGTCGTACTCTTTCCATTCGAACCCCATAAGCAGAATCCTTTCGGAGACCCACAGTGATCGAGGAAGTGTTGTATGACTAAATACATATGAATTATCAATAAATCTCATTTCAACCTTATTATTGGTCAAATCTAGGATTTGTTAAATACCATCATTCATAATAGATTTAAGGATTTCTCTGTCTTACAAATCTTAAATTCTACAATAAATAGCTAAAAAAATTTATCAGATAGTCATAATGCAAACAATTTTCTAGGTGCTAATTTCCTCAAACTTTATTAAATTTTATTTACGATTTACTAATTCCTACTTAACAGCTGTTTGTTCTACAAAGAACTGACTCATCTGGATGCAGTTTCAGCTTAAAAAATTAATTGCATCAAAGAAAGCTAAAGTAATCTGATTGATTGCTTTTCTCCACATGTCACTGTTGCGGTAATCTACCAACTTTGTCGTTGCTCAATGGTATCAAGAAGTTGATTATGCATGTTCTTCTCTTATTTGGCTTCTCCATTTGCTCTTCTTCCCATTTTTTTGGTATATTTAATTAAATTTAGTTCTTTAATACTTATTAGGCTAAAATGGGATTACTTGCATGCTTCCTGTTTTTATTGCATAACCATCAAGTGGATTTTCTATTGAATTTTTCATTTTTTTCCACGTTAATTGCTTGGTTTTGTGTTCAGAATCTCAATATCACTACATATGGTTAATTTTGACGAATGCTACAAAGGTTCTTTAAGCTATGGCATATTGACAAATAACATAATGAGAAATTTTTCTTCAGTGGTTCATGCATGGCAAGATAAAATTTTAGTTCACTGTGAAGTAATAAATAAATCTTGTTCATAATATTAATTTACTCTATTAAACTTCCTATCTACAAGTACCTCTAGTCAATTATAGATCCATTCGTCTCCTTTACTATTATGACTATCATTCATCTTGCAAATTATTTATTTATTTTTCAAACTCCATAATTATCGCACAATCATTTGATTTATTTACTAATTGTTGTAAATTTTTCTTTTGAGATCTTTATTTCTTTCCTCTGTTTCGTATGGCATGTTAAGCTTCTCAGGTATGATCCCTCTCTTCAATTATAAATGCACAATGTTATTTTAATATTACTATTATTTTGATTTTGCTTCAACAGCTTTTTTTTTTGTTCTTTATTCCATTTGTCCGATTTAAGTTATTGAAGTTGGTCTTTCACATTATAGCTTTCAAGAATCAATGTTAGTCAACTTCTATTTTAGTTGGATCAAATGTCTAAACAACAAAAAAAATATTCATACATTCAAAAAAAGAAATTTTACGCACATGTATAATAGATCGTATTTCTATTTCCCTAGTTGAGGGGAAGGCTGGATTCCTAATTCCTTATTAACATAATTGATCATTTCAACTAGGTCGAACTTTATAATTTTTCTCTAACTAGATTTTCTATGTTAAAATTTTAATAGTTTTTGTATTCTTTTCTTTTTTTCCCCCTTGCTTGTGTAAAAATCTTCAAGGAGAACTTGGATATTAAATTATTTTTCCATCTCCACAAATTTCTAGCACATAACAATATTGTAAGGTATAACATATAGTAATTTTATATCATAAGTTGTCTTTAATGATATGAGTATAATCTTATGAGCATGCATGATTTTGCCCTTTGAGTAGGCTTATTAGCTCACCAATGATTTAGGTTTTGATGTTCGCTCTGCTAGGGTACACGTCCCGTTCGGCACCTCGTTCTCTACCTCTTGGTTCGTGGCTGCTGGTGGCTCTTCTCTTCTCAGTGAAGTTTTGATTTATGTTTGCTTCTTCATTTTGTCTTGTCTTCCTTTGCTTTGCTTTTGACTGTTTTTTTTGTCGATGGCGGCTAAGCGTTTAGTTGATCCTAGTTTTTTGGGTAGTAAAGTTGCTTCGAAGTCTTTTCGTGATGCTCTTTCTAGTGATTCTTCCTCCTCCCTCTTTCCTGATCTCAAAATTGCTTCTTTTCATGGTTTACCGTCGTTGTGCATTTCGGAGGAAAAAATGTTGGCGTTAGTCGCTCTGGTCAAAGCTGATCGTTAAAGCTGATTGTCAAAGCTGATCGTTAAAGCTGGGACACATTAAAGCTGAACTCTATGATCAAAATTCAAAAGTTTTCAAAAATTAGATTTTATGAATCCCGCTTTGATATCACTTGAAAGTTTATTTGGGATGCTAAGCCATTATGAACTAGCCCAAAGCTAACCAAGAGGGGTAAATTGGTGTTTTAAAACATTTCTCAATCAAAAACAAACTACAACCAAACCAAAATTCACCACAAAAAATCAAAGTGCGAAAATTAAATGTAGAAAAAGGCAGAATAAAAAACAGAAAAAATTGTAGTGGTTCGGTCAACTCAACCTACATCCCCTCGGAGCCTCTCCTTCGGGTATTGCACTAAACTCAGTGACCCTCTTTTTGCTTCCACAACAAGGAGGAGAAGCCTTTACAAACCTCCTTTATGCTGACACCGGTGAGGCAGAGAACCCGACTCCTTTCACTTCCTCTTGAAGCATGCAAAGTACCTACCTCCTTTTTCTTCCTCCTAAAGAAGGCAGAGAACCTTGGTCAATCGCTAAAGTAGACCACTCTAGAACCCCACAAAGAACTAGGGATGATGACCAGAGAAGATGATATAGATCCTTGCTTGGAACAACCTTTGTGAAAAACTCATAAACTCACCCTCATAAGATCCCTCTCTCTCTCTCCCTTACTCTCCCTCTCCTCTTGGCTCTCTCAGATCAAGACAACAAAAGATACACTTTTGGGTAGAATAAGACCACTTATATAGAAGAGCTTAGGAATAGCTCTTAATTGCAATAAACCAACTTTATCATCTAGGACGATATAAATATCGTCCTGTAATATTAGTACAATTTTAGCTAAATTAGCAGGATGATTTGGGATGATCAAAAGAAAATTTGTTCATATCGTCCAAGATGATAGTATATCATCTTGCACGATTAGTTTAAGTCATTGAATATGGTCTAGACCATCGCCCTGGATGGGAGTCTGGATGATGAAAAATTAACTTGATCGTCCAGGGCAATCAAGAGTTCGTCCTGGCCGATTAGTTCAATTCAGTACATATCGTCCAGAGCATTGCCTAAATAGAAGTAGGATGATGTTTTACCATCCATGAATAACTAAAGTTTTTGAACTGATCATCTCGGCTAATCCTAAGATCGTCCCATACGATATGATCGAACAATCAAATCTTAATTACTTTTCTTAATTACTAGATTAATTTAGACATAATTGTAGTGCATCATTAAGGATGATCTCCTAGATGATGTCCAAAAGTAAAATATACCTAAATATATCTGACAGCTAATTCTTTTTTATTTGAGTCTATCGTCCAAGACAATGGTAATATCATTCAGGATGATATGCTTAATGACGACTACCTTAATTAGGATACCCTACTTAGGTTTTCTGTTTTTAGCTGATCGTCTAGGATGATTTTGGATCATCTAGGATGATTTGATCAAAATAAAAAACTATAATCATTAAGATAGAAATTTTTTTCTCAAGTGTTGCAAGGTTACTTATCATCAGGAACCAAATTATTTATAATTGACTCAAGAAAGGGTAAAAGACATAAAATGTACATTACATGCTAACTCAGTCCTAATCTGTCCAACCTTGAGCTGGCTCGATTTATAATTTGATCTTGTTGACCTGAAACGTTAGTAGGCAAGATAGTCGTAGAAAAACAAAAAGATTTACTATCATCAAAATTATATTACATGCAATCATATTCACAATAATATTCCCATTTTTAATGATGGCAAACACAAAGACAATTAAAGTAGTTCAATGCAAAGCAAATCAATAGAATAATGTGAAACTAAAATTCAAATTTTACTAATAAATAATATAACACTCCCTCTTTTGACATCACAAAAGGGTGGAGGGTACAGAACAAAAATAGAAACTACTAAAAAGGACAAAGTAGAACACAAAAAATTAACATAGGAAAAATAAACTAAAAGAAAGACAACCCCTAATCTTCTAAAGAAGGTGGTGGTGGTGGTGGCTGAAAGAAATTAGACAAAGTGACAAACCGCTCTCCAAACTAGGCCATGTCCTGGTCATGTTGTCGCTACTGGTGATCCATATAAGAATCAAACCGAGCAATGTTCTCTGTATGATGCTGCTCTTGTACAACAATGTAGGTCTCGAACCATGCCTCCCATTAGTCTAATCTTTCCACCAGCTGATCTAGTTGAAAGTGTTGGTGAAGCGGAGCAGGTGCAGGAACAGGTGTCGGAGCTGCCTCCTCCTCAGCTCCCTTAGCTTCCTCGTGCCCCGGGTGGAGATGTGTACTGTAAAGAATGTGAAAGGAGTTGTTTGAGTAGAATGCATGCTGAAAATTTTGAGGGGCAGGATATTAGAGGTTGTATTTGGATTCTAGAACATAGGCTATGATATTTCCTAAGGCAAGATTAGGCTTCCTCCTATGTCCTGGATCTCTGATGCTCATTAGGTGCTCAATATATCAAAAGATTGGCTCAGTGACATTAAACTCATGGTGGGTCAGAATGTAGAAAGTGGTGATTGAAAGGAGTGGAGTGATATTGATGCGATCAGCAGCTTTTGGAAGAACTGAAGTATGAAGAACATGTTGGATTGTCCTAAGATCTTTGAGTAAGCTGCTAAACTCTTTAACATGATAGAAGGTATTGGTGTTTCTCAGAAAGTGGTTGGATGGAGCCCAGTCGTAGTCGAGATCTTGGCATAGGATGTGGAGTTTGTCTTCTGTGGTGGACAGTTGCAGGAGTTCTTGACAGTCCTGATATGTGATTTGACAGGATGTCTATTCACATAGAACTGAAGAGCAATAAAAGAGGAATTAATGTGAAGGCAAGAAAAAAAATTCAAACAGTAACTCAGAGTTGAAAGGGATTATGAGAGTGAGGAAAAAGGTCAAGGAAGTGTGCGTAAACAAATCAAGAACAAGATAGGTGAGAATGAAAGGGTTGACAGTCCGGGATGTAGTGCTCCCAGCCGTCTTATACCTCTGATAGGGCAGCTTGGTCGGCCGCCTCAGTGAAGCGAGGGTCCAAATTTTCCCTTGAGGAACTCCCAGAAGGCATGCATGAGCGCTTTCCACCAACCATGATCAAAGAGACAGGGAAATAGGGAGTGTAAGACGGATTTAATTCATCCAGGATGATCAGAGATCGTCTGGGATGATAAGACACAGACGATTGCCTCGATGAGTCAAGTCGAACGATTGTTGAAAAAGAAGATCATCCTGGCCGATTAAGTGGATCATCCATGATGATGCACAATAATGGATTATACTGGTCGAATTTAAAAGCATTTAAAACATTATCACGTGTATCGTCCAGGCCGAACAGGTGGATAGTCCCGGACATTCAACAATTATTGATCATACTAGCCCAATTTAAAACATTTAAACATACTGCCATGTATATCATATGGGATGAACAGGTGGTGTATCATCCGGAACGATCAACAATAAGTGATCGTACCAGCCGAATTTAAATCTTTAAAACATATTGCCACCCGTGTTATTCGAAACAAACATGTGAATCAAATGGGCCGAACCTTAAAATTTGAGTAGAGAAATAAATATCGTCTAGGACGAAGAGAATTGTCTGGGTCGATCACGAATAATTGAAGAAGAATACAATCAGATCATTTAGGATGCTAACAGATTGTCCATGACAATAAAATTCAAATAAGTCAAATCAACCGTTAGATGGATTTATAAGAGTGATTTGAAAGGATTGTCTAGGATGATATAAATTTCATCTGGGATAATATAAATATCATCTGGGACGATATGATAAAAAGTTGAAAATTAAAGGATGGATGGAGATGATCAGAGAAGTCCAAAAATATAAAAAAATAATAAAAATAAAAATAAAATAACACAAAAAGACGATATAAATGACAAACAAATGACGAAAAAATTAAGTTTTTTTATCAAAGCATGAATATGATAAATTTTTCATGTCATTGAATTGAAAATTTATAAGAATAAATGAGTTAATATCATTGAAATCTGGAAAACAGTAGAACAACCGATCCTGTTAGCCTTAGCTCGGACTTCTCACAGGGTAAACCATCTTTTAAAATTAAAGATCTAACTCAAAAAAATTAATTGGATAAGCAAAAGAGTTTCATTCAAAACTTGGTTCCAAAAAAATATTTTATAGATAATATATCAAAGTAATTAGTAACAATCTTGAATTTTGAAATCAAGCATTTGAAAGTATCAAGTGACACATGAAGATTTAAAAGTTTGAAAGAGAGAAAAGCTTGCTTTTGGTGGGTTCATTTTATGCCTCTTGTCAATTGATTAGCGCTCTTTGAGCATCTTTTGATTTTTGATATACTTTGCGTATATTTTCCAATTTGGCATCTTTGCATATCTTTTGATTTGGCGTCATTAGCCTTATTTAGTTTTTGCAAACTATATCCTTTTTTTAGAACTTTTTAATTACTCTTAGTTGTGAGTATATCTTTCAGATATTAAAGAAGAAAACCCCACTCTCTAATATAAGGAAGAATAAACCACAAAATAGAATCAAAATCATATGATAAATGAAACAACAAGATTTAAAAAAATTTGAAAGTAATTTAAATACTTTGAATATTATAAATTTAAGATAGATTATTGTAGCAAGATATTAAATATCTCAATTGCAAAGTCCAATTATTAATTTGAGATAGACTTTTGTTTAGAAAAAAATTACACCACTAAAAGAAGTTAGAGGAAGAAAAACAATCAACGGTGTTCCTCCCTTTAACTAATTTAGAAATGTCAAACATTGACTACAAATTTTTAAAAATAAAAGTATGGCATAAAATATCGTTTTAGCAGTGATCATAAAGAAAAAAAGAAAAATTAAAGAGAGAGAATTAAAAACTAAAAAGCAAAAATAAATAAAAAGTAAAAGCAAACCATCCTGAAATAAAGAAAACAAAAACAAGACAACAAAATAGAAAATTATGAATTCAGTAGATCTCTAGTTCATGCATTTATGTCAATCACATCCAATCTGCTCCTTAAGATGCTTAAAGTGTGAAAAAGCCAGTGTTTTAGTAAATATGTCAGTCAATTAATTCTCAGTTGTCACATGATTTAACTTAATATCTCTTTTGGACACATGATCTCTAATAAAGTGATGTCTTATGTCAATATGTTTGGTCGTTGAATGTTGGATAGGATTCTTAAAAATATAGATGGAACCAGTGTTGTCACAAAGAATTGAAATTGTGCTTACAGGTAATCCTAAATCCAGAACTTGATGCTTCAACCAAATAACTTGGGTAACACAACTCCCTAAGACAATATACTTAGTTTCAGCAGTGAAAAGTGCAACATAGTTTTATTTTATAATATACCAAGAGACTAAAGACTGTCCTATAAATTGGTAAGTCCCAGATGTACTCTTTCTATCCACCCTACATCTTATAAAATCAGAATCAGAATATATAATAATTTAAAAAGAAGTGTTGTGCCTAGGATACCATATTCCTAAGTTTTGGGTCCCCAAAAGATATCTAAGGATTCTCTTAACAACAGTCAGGTGGGATTTTTTATGGTCAGCTTAAAATCTAGCATGGATACAAACACTAAATATTATATCAGGTCGGCTAGCAGTCAGGTAAAGTAAAGATCCAATCATCCCTCTATATTTCTTTTTCTCAACAGATTTTCTATTATGGTCCTTATCCAATTGAACACTATAGGTCATGAGAGTATTGATTGGCTTGACTTTATCTATTTCATATTTCATTAGGATGTTCTTTATGTACTTTAATTGATTTAAAAAGGTTTCATTATCCAATTGTCTTATGCTAAACCCCAAAAAGTATGACAACTCTCCCATAATACTTATCTCACATTTCTTACTCATTATTTAAAAAAAAATATTTATATAGCATTTTATCAAAAGATCCAAAAAGTATATCATCGACATAGATCTGAACAATGAGTAATTCATCTCCCACTTTCCTCAAAAATATGGTGGTGTCTATGTTATATTTAACAAACTTTCTCTCTAGTAAAAATGTACTAAGGCTCTCATACCAAACTCTGGGTGTCTGTTTTAATCCGAATAAGACCTTTTTTTAATTTTTAGACATGATTTAAAAATTAGGAACTCTTAAAACTTGGGGATTGCTTTACAAACACATCCTTTTTATTACCTCATTTAAAAAGGCACTCTTAATGCCCATTTAGAAAAGCCTAAATCCCTTATAATAGATAAATGCTAGTAGCACTCTAATGCCTTACAATCTAACTATAGGGGCAAAAGTTTCCTCAAAATCAATCCCTTCTATTTGGTTCTACCCCTTAGCCACCAATCTCGCTTTATTCCTAATCACCATACCAAAATCATTCATCTTATTCTTAAAGACCCATTTGATTCCAACAACACTTTGTCCCTTTGATCTTTCTATAAGCTCCCAAACATCATTCATAACAATTTGGTTTAATTCCTCTTGCATGGCTAAGATCCAAAACCCATCAGATAGGGCTTGATTGAAGTTGGTGGGTTTAGTCATTGAGATAAAGATAGAGTGGTTCACTTCCTTCCTAAGTCCATGTCTAGTCCTAACACCTTCAGAAGGATTTCCTATGATCAATTCTTTAGGATGACTCAAAGGATATCTTTTATCACTAGGCAATGTATGTGTAGGTTCAACCCTTTCCTTCATATTTGTATTTTCTACTCCTTAGGTAATCTCACCTACTCCTTTAAAGTTTTAGGGCTCTACCCTATTTTCCAAATTTTCAACCCCTTGGGTAATCTCTCCAACTTCATCTCTTTCCTCAACTCCAGACTTTTTAGGATCAGATTAATCAAACATAATATGAGTAGTCTCCTCCACCACCAATGTCCTCTTATTAAACACCCTAAAGGATTTCCCCATATTTGAATATCCTAAGAACACTCCTTCATCTGATTTTGAGTAAAATTTTTCTAAGAATGACTTCCCATTATTAAGAATGAAAACCTTACTGCTAAAGACATGGAGGTGAAAAAGATTGAGTGTCCTACCCTTAAGGATATCATAGGGTGTCTAATTAAGTTTGGCTCTAACATTCACTGTATCATATTCAACACATAATAAGTTGTGCTTACAACTTCAGCCCAAAAGTACTTTGGAAGTGAATACTCAGCAAGCATGACTCTAGTGGCATCAACTAAGGTCTGGTTCTTCCTTTCAGCTACCACGTTCTACTGAGGGGTCCTAGGAGCTAAGAAGCTGTGACTAATCCCCTTATCCTTATAAAAGTCTATAAATATCTCATTTTCAAACTCTCCCCCATGGTCACTATGGATAGTCAAGATCTCATAACCTAATTTTTAGTGAATTCAAGTGAAGAAGGATCTAAACTCATCAAACGAATCATTCTTATGTGACAAAAATCTATTCAAAGTAAACCTTAAGTAGACATCGACAATCACAAAATCAAAAACTTCCCCCCCTAAGCTGGCAGTACTAATGGATCCAAACAAATCCATGTGAAGGATTTCTAAAGGTCTAGAGGTGCTAATATCTATAATGGAGTGTAAAGAGGATTGGACTTGCTTCTCTAGTTGGCAGGCATCACAAAGGTGGTCTTTGGTGGACTTAAGCTTGAGGACACCTCTAACTAGGTCCTTTTGGGTCACTCTCATAAGAGTTTTCATATTGGCATGATATAACTGAAAGTTTGTTAGGTATGTTATGCCCGTATGAACTAGCCCAAGGCTAAGAGAGAGGTGAATTGGTATTTTAAATCAAACAACAATCTAAGATTCACCACAGAAATCGAAGTGCGAAAATTAAATATATAAATACTAAATGAAAGAACACACCAGATTTATAGTGGTTTGGTCAAACATTGACCTATATCCATTTCTCGGAAGCACCCTCTGAGTATTGCACTAAACTCAGTGTCTCTTCTTTAGCCCCCACACCTAGGCGGAGAATCGCTTACAAAATCACTTCCACCTTCCTTGGGGCGACAGAGTCGCCGTGTCCTTTGATACCAAAGAGATATTCTTCTTCTGTGAACTTCCCTCAAGACAAGTCTTTAATCTGACGGTACTAAGGTGCAAGCTCGCTGGAGCAACTATGTGGAATCCCCCTCCACAATCCCTTGAGTCCCCCTCTAAGGATATTCTCCCTCTCTCAAACTCCACCCTTTCCTCACTCCCTTTCTAGCTCTCTCTTCAAGTTCCCCCAAAAAGAACGAAGCTACAATGGCTGCCAAAGGCACTTATAAACATGTATTGCCAAAGCTTAAATAGAAGATCTCAAAACGAGCTCATTAATGCAACTTGCCGACTTTATTATCAAGACCGATAGGAATATCTTCCTGGCCGATCAGTATAAAATAAGCTCAATCAGCCGGGACAATTTGGAATGATCAAAAGAAAATTGGTTACATCGTCCAGGCTGATACAATATCGTCCTGGACAATTAGTCAAATCAAAGTATAATCGTCTTGAACATCACCCTGAAATGAAGCTGGCTAATGTCAATCATCCATGACATCGTCCTGGCCGATCCTGCGATCGGCCCGACCGATGTGATAGAATCAATCAGCCTTTAATACTTTCCATATATACCAAATTAATTTAGGTATAATTAAGTTAGAATGTCCCAGATGATGTGGATATCATCCTGGTTGATGTCCTAAAATATAGAATACCTAAATTGATCAGGGTGGCTGATTCTTTCTTAATTAAGCCTATCGTCCTAGTCGATACAAGGATCGTCCAGGCCGATCGGCTAAATGACGGCTGCCTTAATGAGGATGCCCTAATTAGGATTTCTGCTTTTGAACCGATCGTCTAGGCCGATATAATGTTGTCCGGATGATGTTACAAAAAATAGTAAACTCTAGGGAACAGTCAAAAAATCTTCCAAGGTATGTGTGTGCAAAATTACATAGCATCAGGAGCCACACCAATTACAACAGACTCAAGAAAAAAAAAGGGCACAAATTGACTCAGACCTAGTCAACCCAATCTTGAGCTGGTTCCAAATTACAGTCTGATCTTGTGGACCTGTAATGTCAGTAGATAAGACAGCCGTAGAGAAATAAGAGTGTTTGTTATCATCAAAATCATAATCTATGAAAACAGATCCGCAACAATAACCTCCTGTGCCACAACTATGAATCATCAGCAGCAGTTCCTTAGTAAAATGAAGCAGTACATTCAATATTATTTAAGTCAAGCATATAAATGTTGTTGATTTACTTTCCCTATGAAATAGTATTTTTATTTAAACTGATAATATAAGTATTTTCCAAGAATTTTTTGATGAAGCTCTTATGGCAAAGCTGACTAATGCTGAGCAAGTTGTGTTTCAGTTAATATATAAGTAAAACATTTTTAATCAAAAGGTTCTTAGAGTTTCTGATTATACCTGCGCTCACCACTTTCGTGATGATGTTGTCTCCAAGAGTAACCTTGCCTCCAGCGAAACGAATTGGTTAACATCTTCATCCACGTGTCGTAGCATCTGCTATCCAGGTACCACATGCTCTCACAAGGCCTTTTGTGAGAGCACACCTATAAAAACATCAAACGTCAGATTTAGGAACCCAAACAAGTTTGGGTCTATTCTTATGAAAAGAAAAATACAATACATGTATGTTATACTGTGAATAATGCTATTTAGGTTTCCACACTTAATGTGTAAAATGGTGAATCGTGCAAGTGTGTGAAATATGTCCTAACATGCCACATGAAAAATATCTAATACCAGGAAAAGGATTTACTAGTTTACTCGAGTGGTGATGTTTCCTTTTAAATTTATGTGATGCATGTAATTTTGGTTTGTTATTTTTATATATTTTGGGAATTTTTAATTTTTTAATTTCTTTTTTTAACTCAGCATGAGATGACTTCAAGGAATCATGTGCATTAGATAATTTAATATGCTTTTTATTTAATGCATCAAACTCATCAAGTAATGACATCTGATTGCTATCGATTGTAGAATAATATTTAAGTAAAATTTCATGCTTTTTTTACAAATTTAAAAACTCAAATTTCAAATTAGCATGAGATTTTTTAAGTTTCCTATATGATGCATGAATTTGTTCAGAAACTTCAAGTAATTGCTCGTATGTTAGTTCACATGCCTCTTCTTGGTCAGAATGACCAAAATGATCGTCTGCAATCAAGCACAAGTTTTTAGTCTCTTATTCAGCCTCAATCTCAGAGGAGTTAGATGCATAATCCACCCATAATGACTTTTGGAATCACTTTTTGTCAACGTCCTTTTTAATCTTGGGTTTCTCCTCACCCTTCTCCTATCTTGGGTTAGCCTTAAGCGTAGGACAATCAATTTTAACGTGTCCCGGCTTCATGCATTCAAAACAGATTGTATCATTAGAACTCTTAAAATTTTTGCTACCCTTACCTATATTCCACTTTTGATGGTTCATATGCCTCTTCCTTAGAAAGCTTTTGAATTGCCTTGTGATTAAGGCAATATCATCACTTTTAGACCCAAAAGAATCAGTGTCCATGTCGTTGGCCTTCAGTGCCATAATTTTCTCATTCTTTTTCTCACTTTCATCTAGGTTTTTTTGATTCACCCCTTGCTCGTAAGTAATGAGTGATCCAAGTAAGTTATCAATCAAATAAGTATTCAAATTTTTAGATTTAGTAATTACAGTAATCTTAGAATCAAAGAAAAAAGGCAAGCATCTCAAAATTTTATTAACTTTTTCATAATTCATGAGTTCTCTTCCTAAAACATGCAGTGAGATAATAATTTGAGTAAATCAACTGTACATGTCAAAAATCGATTCGATAGGTTTCATATAAAAAAGTTTGTAATCATGTAATAAAATATTCAATCGAGATTGCTTAACTTTATTTGTTCCTTTATAAGTAATGTAATAATCTATCTAAAAATTTTTCTACTGGTAGCATAAGTTGAAACATGCATGTAATATTTAGATTTTAAAGCACAGAAAAAATAGCTCAAATATTTTGCAATAAGTTGTGCTAAATCCCTTTCCTTAAAAGTTCATTCAGTAAAAGGAAGTTCAGTTTTAATGCCATTAATTTCACGTGATGTAGATGAATAACCTTCTTTAACGCTATCAACAAATGATTGTCAATCAAATTTCATATTAAAAATGTAACTAGATTGTCCAGGACGATCGTGCGATTGTCCTGCCCGATTAGTTCAATTTAGTACATATCATCCAAAGCATTGACCTAAAAAGAAGCAGGCCGGTATTTGATAGTTTAGGAATAATTAAGGTTTTTGAAATGATCATCCCGAGCGATCCTAAGATGATCCTAGATGATATGATCAAGCAATCAAACCTTAATTGCTTTTCTTAATTAACAATTTAATTTATGCATAATTATACTACATCATCAAGGAAAATCTCTTGAACGATGTCCAAAAGTAAAAGATACCTAAATAGATCTAGCAGCTGTATTTTTCTGATTTGAGCCTATCGTATATGACGATGGTAACATTGTTCGGGATGATATGCTTATTGAAGGCTACCTTAACCAGGATGTCCTAATTAGAGTTTCTATTTTTTGTTGATTGTCCCGAACGATGTGATCAAAACAAAAAACTTTAATCACTCAGACAAAATTTTTTCTCAAGTGTGTGTGTGCAAGCTTACTTAGCATCATGAACCATATCGTTTATAATTGACTCAAGAAAGGATAAAAGACATAAAACTTACATTACAGGTTGACTCAGTCCTAATTTATCCAATCTTGAGATGGCTTGATTTGTAATTTGATCTTGTGGACCTGAAACATTAGTAGGCAAGACAATCATAGAAAAATAGAAAGGT